>NC_056750.1:686240632-686423132 GCF_019279795.1 Protopterus annectens
ATTGCCACTGTGGTAAGAAAGTCCTTCTATGTGGCACATCTCATTACTAAGGGTTTAGCATCCAGGAAGAAAGAGGTCATTGTCTCCCTCTACTCTTCCATCATTAGGCCAATCATCAAGTACAATGCCCCATTTGGCATGTACCTCACTAAACACCTGCAACAACTGGAGATGCCGCAAAAGTACCTCACAAAGAGGATCCTAGGTCTTAAACATTTGTCCAATATGGACAGACTAAAAAAACTCCAACTATTCTCTGTCTCATATTGCCTACTTCAAGGCGATCTCTTACAAAGCCATGTCTGACCCAGCTCTGTTAGAAATGCTACATCTGAAGAAATCCCAATCCCTCTGCACCACACAATCCAGAGACCTCAACTTCATTACCACAATCAACAGAACATGCAGGAGGGACAGGCTCATAACCCAGAGACTGCCCATGCTATGGAACAGACTTCACATACATGTCAAGCAGAGCACCTCACTGGCCCTCCAAGAGAAATCTTGATGAGTGGATGGGAAATAGAAAATTCATCCTGGGGATCACTCCAGTGGCTTTATTCGACAGAGGCACTGAGAACTGAGGCCGGGTGGCATAATGCCAGGGTAATCCTATGGGCTAGGCTTGTAAAGGCTCCAGGGCCATTAGCCTAGTACACACCTATAAACCACTACAGTCCAGAACAGGACACAATGCTTACTTAGCTGCAGGTTGGCTGACAGGCATGCTTCCTTCTGGGCTGGCTTGCAGGCTAGCTAGTTAGTGCCCTTATGAACTGTCTTCCTTGTGGGCTAGATGGATGGCTTCCTTGTGGATTGGTAGGCTTGCTTTATGGCTAGCTTGGTTGTTTGCTTCTTGGCTGGCAAGCAGGCTTCTTCGTCTCTGGTAAACAGACTTTAGATCTTTTCCTCTCCCTACGGCTGTAGAAATTTGTTTTAAATCAATCTCTGAAATATATTCCTCCTATTAAAGATACAAAAATGTCCTCAATGTCTGGTAGCAGATATAGATAATATGCAACACTGATTTTATAGCAATATCGACACTTATGAACATTTACTGCCTTACCTCATTTAAACTAAGAACTGTAGTGTGGTCCGCGCACTCCAATCAAAAGCATTGTAACACTTCTAGTCTCTGATCTTCCTTTTCCACATGATGTCACAAGGCATTGTAGCGAATTACCACAATTTTCAGCAAATGGACCTAAAAGGGAACAGCTCTCCACAGGTCTGGGATGGTGGCTTAACTGAACTGTTGTGGAAAAGGTGAAAATATGAACAGTTTTTATGGCAATCATCAGTAATTAAGTGAAAGTTCTTTGCACAATCCACTGCTTTATGTTGCAGCAATGGGATGGAGAGCCCCAAAACACAAGTGTCCTCCACTGATAGCAAAAGTGGTGACAACCAAAGTCAAAGCTTACAACCTACTGACTTTTGAGAAGCTTGCTTACCATTACCTCCAGATTTTTTTTTAGTGTTAGGGAGGTGTGCAACTATTTTGTATGGCGATTTATTCTAAACATGTGATAATCAATGGGCAATTAATTCATTCTGTTAATTTTTATTAGCAGGTTACCGGATCTTGTGTTTTTTGCTCAATGTATGTTCTCACTAGAAGATCTTAACTTGAATTACATGAGGCAAATGTGGCTTTAAACAACAAGTACTGGTCCCATTAAAGAGGCCTGTAAGATGCATAAAAATGAAAGCAGATAGTTCTTATAGTCTTCTCAGAGGAATTTATTTTTCTTTTCCATTGTTTTCTTTGGTAAGAATCACTTAACATTCCAAGTTTTGCTTTCTTCCTTGATTGTGGGCAAGAAAATGAGACATTAAATGTTATAACTGGCCTAATCAAATGGTGTAATGTTTTTCCACAGTATACTAATTATATCTGATGTTTAGAGGGTTCCCCTTCAAAACATCTAATTCGCATAACATCGAAATGCAAAACACTGAGACCATCACATCGAAAACTCAAAACACTGAAAACTCATAACATCGAATTTCATAACATTGAAAATGTATAACATCGAGTAGTGCATCAGCAAACATGTAAATGTTATAGTTTAATCTGTTAATCTTGTGTTATCACTATAAGACATTGTAGTTTTTATTTATATAGTATAGCAATTTATACTACTTATAGTGTTTATTTTGCCAATCTGTATGTATTTTTAGGCCATACCGGTATGTGATTTAGACAGTATGTGTACATTCTGTATGGTGATAGTGATACAGTGGGGTTAGGAAATTATCTTTTTTCCACTGTAGTGTGATCTCAGAGTTGGTATATTTAATTTACAGGGGGGGGGGGCAGAGCCCTCAACATGGGGGGGGGTGCATAAACATAGTAAAAACTGTAAACAACGAAACAACTCCAGTCTTCACTTCAAGAGTTTTAATAAAGTAGAATAAATGCAGGATCCAAGTGAGCGCTTTCACATTCAATAAACGTTTCTTCAGACTTCAATACCAGCATAGCACTATACAACAGTTTAAATAGTAGCATCAATTAACATTCTTAAAAATCATTCAATTATGGTATCCAATTAAAATTTAAAATTCTAAAATTTAAAAATATATTATTATATTTAAACAATAAGATGAGATATAATATTAATGACTCAATTCTGATATCCCAAATAAAATAACTCATGTATCATACAAACGACAATGTAGTTATCTTGCCACAAAAAGAATACATATACATTTATAATCAGATGAAATTAATGTTTATAAGGTCACGTTGCCAAAAAAAGGTTTAAGTGAGACCTTCTCATTCAAACCATATGCTTTGTGTGCTTGTAACCGCAAAATCCATCTACATTCTATCTCTTCAGTGTAATTTTTTATATTTCCTAACCTATTAGTTTTTTTCACCATTTCCAAAACTCTAAATTTAAAAGTATGTGTCAACCCATTGTCAATTACATGTTGTGCCAGAGCATTACTTGTATTCTCTTTATTTATGGCATACAAATGTTCCCGGATACGTTCACGTAGTGTCCTATTTGTTTTTCCCACATAAAACTAACTCATACGCCAACCTGGTGTTGGCGTATTGGGAAAGCACTTATGTTCTGGGCAATATGTTATATCATGATTATATTAAATATTATGGACGTTTTGTAGATGATGTATTCATTGTTTGGAATGGCACTGTAGAACAGTTGGATGATTTTGTCACCTACATAAATGGCACCATGGATTTTTTGAGTTTTGAATGTATACATTCATACAACACTATTGAATTTTTGGATGTTACGATAAATAAGGGTGTTAATGGTGTGGAAACTGCTATGTTCAGGAAGTCTTACTGGAAGAATAATTTATTACACCGTAATAGTATGCATCCCAGACACATCTATCCCAACATATTAAAAAGTCAGGCATATAGGGCGTCCAGGTTGCACCCAGAAGGGTGACTATGAGCAACAGCAAAATGTTCTAACTCAGAATTTCCTAGATAGGGGATATAATAACATAGAGATCAAGGACACCCTAGCTTACTGTAATGAGCATAGGACAAACAAGAGTAAACCGTTTTTTTACAGGCGGCCAGCTACCATATCTGACAAAGATTGTTCCAGGTCACAGAACAAGAACAGACTCATTATTCCCTTTACAAATAGGAATACGTAGATTAAAGAAGTTATTGACAAAAATTGGAGACTTTTAACTATTGATGAGAAAATAAAGGAATTGGTTGATCAAAGACCCAATATAACCTATAGGAACATGAAGTCACTAAAAAGACTTTTATGTTATGAAAGTAACAATGAAGGGACCATTTCTTCTCAGAGATCAGGAACTCACGCATGTAGAACTTGCAATCAGTGCACTTACATAATCAATGATGATAAATTTACACATCCAGTAACTGGACGGGAATATATTTTTAAGTTTTATGCTGATTGCAAATCTAGGGATTGAGTTTATTTAGCACAGTGTCAGTTATGCAAATTTTTTTATGTGGGAAAAACAAATAGGACGCTACGTGAACGTATCAGGGAACATTTGTATGCCATAAATAAAGAGAATACAAGTAATGCTCTGGCACAACATGTAATTGACAATGGGTTGACACATACTTTTAAATTTAGAGTTTTGGAAATGGTGAAAAAAACTAATAGGTTAGGCAATATAAAAAATTACACTGAAGAGATAGAATGTAGATGGATTTTGCGGTTACAAGCACACAAAGCATATGGTTTGAATGAGA
Source organism: Protopterus annectens (assembly GCF_019279795.1). NCBI lineage: Eukaryota > Metazoa > Chordata > Ceratodontiformes > Protopteridae > Protopterus > Protopterus annectens. The sequence goes on from NC_056750.1 coordinate 686,244,864, forward strand.
AGGTCTCACTTAAACCTTTTTTGGCAGCGAGACCTTATAAACATTAATTTCATCTGATTATAAATGTTTATGTATTCTTTTTGTGGCAAGATAACTACATTGTCGTTTGTATGATACATGAGTTATTTTAGTTGGGATATAAGAATTGAGTCATTAATATTATATCTCATCTTATTGTTTAAATATAGTAATATATTTTTAAATGTTAGAATTTTAAATTTTAATTGGATACCATAATTGAATGATTTTTAAGAATGTTAATTGATGCTACTATTTAAACTGTTGTATAGTGCAATGCTGGTACTGAAGTCTGAAGAAACGTTTATTGAACGTGAAAGCGCTCACTTGGATCCTGCATTTATTCTACTTTATTAAAACTCTTGAAGTGAAGACTGGAGTTGTTTCATTGTTTTCAGCTTTGGTGAATTCCCTTTTTGTTGCTTTTTCTGGATATTGTATTTATTAAGGGATACTTCACTCAGCGTACTGTGCGTTTTTTTCCTTCATAGTAAAAACCGTGTTTGTTAGTTTGGTGTTGTTATAGGTTGAGGGGATGTTATTTACATGTGCTTTGTAGTTTTCAATGTTGTGACACAAAGTTTCAGTGCTGAGCTTTCAATGTTGTGAGTTTTCAGTGTTTTGGGTTTTCGATGTTGTGGTCTCAGTATTTTGAGTTTCGATGTTATGAGAATTAGATGTTTGAAGTAGAACCGTTTGGAGATATATATACACATGTCTATATCAGTACATCATTCATTCGCAAAACTCATTTCTTGAAATCACATAGTTAATGAAATTACATCAAATGCACAACACCAAAATAGAAAAGCAAAAAGTACTTTTTTACTGGTGGCAAGCCTACCCGTATACCCTGCACACCCCAGCTACTTTATATATACTAACTTTGAGATCACGCAATATAGAGTAAAAGGAAAAAAAAACTCAACCATACGCTCCAGCAATCTTGCTCCAAAACACCTTACCTACACTCACCTGCTGGCATATAAACATGTATGGACAAGCACACATACACAAGCATCATCTCTCGCACACAGACATGCATACAAAAATAAAATCCCAAATTTGGAAATACCATAGAAAAATATGAATAAAATATCATTCAACCAACTGGCCTACAAATAAAATATATATACACATTATATTGTATACATATACTACGAGAGTATATATAGGTGTGTGTGTGTGTGTGTGTGTGTGTGTGTGTGTGTGTGTGTGTGTGTGTGTGTGTATGTATTATATATGTGTATGTATTACATATATGTATGCATATATGTGTGTGCATGGGTGTATGTATGTATGTATGTATGTATGTATATATATATCCACCATAACCCTTTTTCCCCATTTTTTGCATTTTGCACATGGGCTCAGGGTGTCACCAACAGTGACAATCATCTAGAGCCAAGTTCCGCACTATACAGATATACATCTGTGTATATATATATATATATATATATATATATATACACACACACACAAAATGTGTGTGTGTGTGTTTGTGTGTGTGTGTATTTATGTATGTATACATAAATATTTATTTACAGAGAGAGAGGGATGGGTCACTCATGGTTGATTGAAGTACACTATTTTCAAATGCATTTCTTGGAAGTTAGAAAGGAGTTATTGGAAGCTTGGTATTTCTCTGACACTGCTAAATACCAAAGACAGGTGAATTTCTCTTTTTTTCCAGTATCGTGTGATATCACAGTTGGTATATTTAAACTAGCAGAGGTATGGAGGATGCAGTCCCCCCATGGGGGGTGGGTACAGGGGGCTTGACCCTCTGAAACCAACATTCACTAGTTTCAAAGTACCTTAATTTGATGATGCCTTATTTCAATGTATTTACGTCAAGACAGAATGTAATTTAAAGTGTACTTCAAATGACAAACTTGCATATATGTAGCTACAAAGATGTCATATAATCCATTCTACTAGTTATACATTAGAATGTGAGTTGTACTACAGAGTAGGACTTTCAAAGTTTTATACATCATATACTTCTGAAAATGCATGCTAATGTAAAACCTGTTATTCCAGCAACTTTCTAAGTATACAAGCACAATATTTAAAAGCTGTCCCCAATTATGGGCATTTGACACCCATTAGTTTCTTGGTTTTGCTTGTGATTCTTGAGCCAAGAGTTTAAAGGTACAACTCCCTAGGGTTTCAGATGTAGTCTGTCCACTGCAGAACAGTCAGTCTTGGCACACACCAGTAAATTCCCTTCTTAAGGCACCAAATTCTTAGTCAAGAATGGCAGGGATAGCCACCCAAGTGGTGTGAACTCTACCTGTAGAGGACTGTCATTGTCGATGTGTCACCCCGACCCCATGTGCAAATAAATGGAGGCTGTGGATGAAATTAAAGGTGATTTTATTTTTATTTATTTAACATTTGTTTACCGGGAAAGTCCGACTGGACACAGGTCCTTTTTCAGCAGAGGCCCGGGGAGAAAAGCTCCATGAGTAACAGTAAATTGCAATTCACACATTACAATAATCAAAAAAAGTATAAAGTAAACAAAATGTAGTATACATAAGAATATACACATTTGTTACATCTTGACAGCAAAACCTAGGCTTTGAACATACATAATATTTGTAGGCATGACTTATGTCAAGATATAAGGTTAAGACAGGTTGATAGAAGCAAAGGATTAGACACTGGGGGAGAAGATGGATATGTTTTGGGCATACTGTGATGTATCAGAGCACTCATGAGGGGTTAGTACAGGAACATAACCACTTATTCTTTTAGATAAGCTTTAAGTGATGGCTTAAAGTGGCTAGTGGATGTGATTGAGAGAATGGAGTTAGGAAGGGAGTTCCATATACAAGATGTATAGTTGGAAAATAAAGATTCTCCTATAGTGTTGTTGGCCTTGGATTCAGTGAGTAAGTTCTGGTTGTTAGAGCAAAGTGGTCTGCTGGAACTGTAAGGAAGGATGAGATTTTGTAGTACAGGGGTTCTAGATGGTTTTGTTACAATTTTGTGAGTTAGTGAGAGCTGGTTGTAAAGAATAATGTTGGGAAGCTCAAGCCAGTCTAGTATCCCTAAAGCTGTACAATAATGTGTTCTATATGGGCAGTCAGATGCAAACTTAGCAATTTTATTATAACATGCTTCTAGCTTAGATAAGTCAGTTTTCCTTAGATTAGTTAAAATTGGAGAGGCATATAGTAGAGTGGAAAGCAGATGGGTTTGTGATAATGTAATTTTGGCCATTATGGTCAGAAATCTTTTGTGCCTATATAGACTCCCAAGTTTCTTATGGACTTTTTGTTATAGTTAGGGAGACATGCAAGTCAAATTTTAGGGTATTTTCTATTTCCACTCCAATAAGCTTTCTATGGGTTGTTGGGGAGATAACAGTATTGTCTTTGGCTATTATGCTAAATTATGGGCATGATATAGATGTCTTGTTAGGTTGGAAGAGTAATAATTTAGTTTCGTTTGGGTTCAGGATTAGATGGGTATTGACTAACCATGTTTCAATAGAAGTGAAATATTCCTGTGTTTGAGAATGAAGAGTTGATAGAGAAGTGGCAGCACAGATAAGTGTTGAATCATCTGCATACTATATTATAGAACCGTGTGGAGTAGCTTTGTGTAGATTATTAGTAAGGATGGAGAAAAGGAGGGGGCCCAAGATAGATCCTTGGGGGACACCAATGGATAAAGGAAGGTGTGGAGATAGGTCACCCTGCCATAGAACAGATTGTTGATGGCCAGATAAATAGTTCTGAAACCATGCTGTGGCAGATGGTGAGAAGGATAGTTCAGCTAGAACATCTATTAGTTTGGAATGGGAGACCATATCAAAAGCTTTTGATAGGTCTAGAAAGATGGCAGATAGAAAGTTGTTATTCCTGTGATGGTTTATGGCATTAGTGAAGGGTAAGAGAGCTGTAATGGTGTATGTGATGGGTGAAACCCATGCTGAGTGTTTGTGAGAAGGTCATTTGTTAGTAAGAATTTCATGACCTGGAAATGAATACACCTTTTGAGTAGTTTAGAAAGAGGTGAAAGAATAACAATTGGCCGATAGTTTGTCAGTTCTGTGGAAGGTACCCCTTTATGAAGTGGGATTACATGGGAAATTTTCCACAGTTGAGGGACCTTGTTTTTGAGAATGGATCTATTTACAAGGACTGATACTGGGAAGGCTATAGATTCAGTTGCAATTCTGAGGTATTCACTGGGTAAGTGATCTATGGCAAGTGTAGTAGGTTTTAGTTTTTGTAGTAGTTTTTTATAGTAGCTGTAGGAACTGGGGAGAAAGAGAATGAGGCATTGCTAGTTGTAGACTTGGCTGGTTTGATATCAGGAGTAGGAGTTTGCTGTTTAGAAAGGGCAATTATAGATTCAGTAAAATGTTAGTTAAAAGTGGTAGCTATGCTATCAGAATTGTTGTGGATGTTTGGCAATGGTGTAGTAGATTTTCCTGGGTGAAGGATTGAGTTTATAGCGGTCCAGAATTTTTGAGGGTTTTTGTTGGTGTGTGTTTTGAATGTTATGATAGAAATTTGTTTTATCTTGTTTTGTTTGTTTTTTTTTTTTTGCCTTACTTCTAAGTTATTGATACTGTTGTTTAGAAACTACTGTGTTAGTCTTACGCCATAGCTCCCAGGCTTTATCTCTAGTTTTCAGAAGGGCCCTAGTGTATCTGCTTAGCCAGGGGGCATAGTTTGATTTTACTATGATGGTTCTAACAGGGGCATGTGAGTTTAATATATCTAAGAAAGATTTAAAGTGGTTCACTGGATCATCTAGGTCAAGGTATTTGAGTGGAGTCCAATTGCACCCTTTTAGGTCAGCTAGGAAGTTGTCAAGATTAAAAGTATGTTTTTTTCTGAGTTGTTTAAACAAATAGGTTTTGGTGGGAATGTGTGTTGTTGTATAAGAAATGTGGGTAGGTGTTCGCTCAGACCATGAGGAAGGCGACCTGACTGGAATGAGTGAGAGAAGTTATTATAGTAATAACCCATGCCTGGGTGTGGGTAATGCTGGATTTACCCACGGTTGGCGTGGTTTGGTCCCGAGGGCGAAGCCCGAGCGACCAAACAAAGCCAACCGTGGGTAAATACAGCATTACCCACACCCAGAAGTGGGTTATTGCTATTATACCATGACATTATTTAAGAAAAGAAACTATTACTTTTCTTAAATAATGGCATAGTATAATGCCTGTTTACTGCCCTTCCGCAGATGTCTGGCATCCATGGCAGTTCTGATGTACTGCACGCGCAGTACATCAGAGCATTGTGCAAAAGCAACGGAGAAAGTAAGATCTCCGTTGCTTTTTTTTTTAAGCTATGTTAAATGGGTTTAACATAGAGACAGTTTAAAATAAGCAACGGAGATGTCCGTTGCTTATTTTAAAACTGTCTCGCTATGTTAAACCCATTTAACATAGTGAAAGTAAAAAGCAACGGAGATCTTGCTTTCTCCGTTGCTTTTTTAAAACCTGTCTCGCTATGTTAAATGGGTTTAGCATATGAGACAGCTAAAATAAGCAACAGAGATCTCCGTTGCTTATTTTAAAGTTGTCTCACCATGTTAAACCCATTTAACATAGCGAGACAGTGTTTTAGTAGAGTTATACTAATGGAAAAAAGTCCGGGCGACCGGACCTTTTTCCATTAGTATAACTCGATTTACAATGTGCACGCTGGCCAATCAGCGTGCACGTTTTGGGGGGGGGGTCATGGTATAATTAATAATATCCAGTCCAAGGTGGATTGTTTTTTTACTAGCTTTATCTATTTGTCTATGTTCTTGAATAGTTTGTGTAACAACATGCAAGTTTATGTGATGGCTGGGGTGATCTGTATCACATGCAAACCAGTCTAAATTAAAATCACCCAGTGTGAATGTCTCCTGATTAAGGGTACAAACCAGTCTAAATTAAAATCACCCAGTATGAATGGCTCTTGACTAAGGGTACAAACCAATCTAAATTAAAATCACCCAGTATGAATGTCTCCTGACTAAGGGTACAAACCAATCTAAATTAAAATCACCCAGTATGAATGTCTCCTGACTAAGGGTACAAACCAATCTAAATTAAAATCACCCATTATGAATGTCTCCTGACTAAGGGTACAAACCAATCTAAATTAAAATCACCCAGTATGAATGTCTCCTGATTAAGGGTACAAACCAGTCTAAATTAAAATCACCCAATATGAATATCTTTTGACTAAGGGTACAAACCAGTCTAAATTAAAATCACCCAGTATGAATGGCTCTTGACTAAGGGTACAAACCAATCTAAATTAAAATCACCCAGTACGAATGTCTCCTGACTAAGGGTACAAACCAGTCTAAATTAAAATCACCCAATATGAATATCTTTTGACTAAGGGTACAAACCAGTCTAAATTAAAATCACCCAGTATGAATGTCTCCTGACTAAGGGTACTACTTGCCCAGTGCAATAGACATTCTAAAACTGGGACATTTCCAGGTGGGTTATAGCAGCCAGTTATATTAAGTATTTTTCTTGAATTTATGGTTAGTCTGGTATAGATTTCTGCTCTGTTCAGTTGTGGGGTTTTGCATTCAAGGACAGTTAAAATGAGATGGTCTTTAAAGAGGACAGCAACTCCACCTCCCCCTTTGTTGAGTCTATCCACCCGTAGTATGGAGTAACCTGGGGGTAGTATTTCATTATCTTTTGTACTTAGTTTTAACCATGTTTCAGTGATTATGACTATGTCTGGGGAGTATGTAGCTAGGGTGGCATGGAAGATGTCCAGTATGTTGGCTATACTTATATTAATGATGCTTTTAGCTTTGTCCTCATTTGCCTTTGAAGGTGGTAGAATCTCACTCAATGTTTTTTTTTTGCTGTGTCAGCAAGAAACCTGAATAGCCCTACTCCCTTTCTACCTCTATCTAGCTATATATTTTTTATACATATACATACATTTCCATATATATATATTATATATAAATATACCTTTCATAGATGTACATCTCTCTCTCTCTACACATCTATATACACACACACACATATATATATATATATATATATATGTATATACACACACACATACATACACACAAACATGGATCTAGGACTAATTACCAATGACAAGTTTCAACAAAATTGAAATAGTAGAGTACACTTCTGCAAAATGGCTTTTTCACTGAAAAAGTACTTTCGCGAAAGTCTGAAAAAAAAAAAAAATTAAAAAAAATTGTCAACACTATGCCCCCCACACCCCCCTACTTTTACATTCTCACTCCAAGATCACACTACAGTGAGGAAAAGGAAATATTCCCATACCCCACTGTAGTGCGATCTCAGCAACAGCCATTCTGACATTTTTTTCTTTTTTTTTTGAGCTCACTTCAGCGAAAGTACATTTTCGGTGAAAACATACTTTCGCAAAAGTGTGCTCAGCCATTCTGGTTTTGGTGAAACGAGCTTTCTCTCAACAGTCCTAGACCCATACACACACACACACACACACACACACACACATATATATATATATATATATATATATATATATATATATATATATATATATATATATATGGGTCTACCTGACAATACCGATGCGCTAAAACACCGACAACGAAATCACCGACACCACAAAACCAAAGGTTCAGAAACACGAAATGTCACATACCCAACAAACCACAATTCTGACAGTCAAACAAAACAAATCTCCTGTCCAAAAAGTACACACACAACACAAGCACACCAAAAACCTTACAAACCTACACTGAACCTTACATACACAACTATCTATGCACTAACCTTAACCCAAACCCTAACCCTAAGGTCTGTCACTATTGCACACTCACCTGACCTGCGCCCTAACCCTAACTCACTTAACCCACCTCTAACCCTACAGACCATCGCTATCGCACACTTACCTTGCCCGCACCCTAACCCTGACGTCCGTCACTACCGCTCGTTTGACATGTCTGTGTTCTCAGCATCGGGATTCTCAACTGTCGGTCATCTTTGTTGTCGATCTTCTGGTGTCGGTCTTCTCGTTGTCAGAGTTTCAAGTTTTCGGCGTTATCAGGTAGACCCATATATATATGTATGTGTGTGTGTGTGTGTGTGTGTATATAGATATATATATATATATATATATATATATATATATATATATATATATATATATAAAGAGAGAGAGAGGGATATTGATATATTTACATTTCACTGAGTGTTGAGCTCCTATTCTTTACCACCATGTGAGCTATGATCATGTCATATCTCTTGGATTCAATCAAGTCTTCTAGTTATGTCCCTTATTTTTGCCTTCTGTAAACACATCAGTTTGTTGTTCTTTAGACAGACCTGCAAGGTGTTTGTCTTACAGTGGTGACTCTAGGACCACTATTCAAAAATGTTATTGGGAGGATGCATTTTTGTTTTCTGAAATTTGTAACAGGGCTTTGGAACTGGGTTAGATTTAGTAGACCTCATCTTAGGTTTTAGTTATTCCTGGTTCTATGTAAATGTCCCAATATGGCTGACTGTTGACTTTTCCTAACTGTTAAACACAGCTATTTAATGTACTGTTATAAAGTCACATAGTAGAATGTTTAACATATTTCTCAGATATTGCAGTAAAGTGATTTGGTTAAGAAAGTAGCCAACAGAAGGAAATTACACCTCAATATGTAAATGTGAAATATCTTGCTGTATTATGCAAACCAAACTACTATACTTAAAATCATATTTGTGCATATTCAGAAGGACAACATGAAGAACTTAGTTTTGAACCTTCGTGTGTGTAGATGCATTCCCCTCATTCAAGCTATTATTCTAGCACTGGACAGACTCAGGAAAGAAAAAAGTACTATTTTCCTTAAATTTGTGCTGAAGTCCTATTCAGAATACAGATAATATGTGATCAGCATGGGTGTAAGTGGCACAGCTTTGTATTCTACAATAGGTTGACAATGTTGATTAGAATCCCATGTGGGACTTGTAAAAATGCTAAATATTAATGAACAAAGCATTTAATCGTGTAATACTCAATTATATTATGCTATGTGTTAACATTATTAGGCAATGCCTATTTACAGAATGGTCCTGTGATAGAACCCACCAAACTATCACGTGGTCTTGATAAAAAGCTTATGCTAAAAATTACCAAAAATCCATAAGAATTGTACAAAATATAAGATTATACCATCATTCAAAATGACCACTGACTGAGAAGCATGTTAACCGGAGCTGTTTCTGCAGGAAAACTGATAAATGCTGAAAAGAGATGGTACGGTAACTCATTGAAGATGATACTGTCTAGATGATATCAAAGAAACATTGTGGAAGAAATAAAGATAAAGTTAAGAAAAAGGGAGAAGAGAAAGTTGTGCTGGACAAGATCTCAGACTCAATGGAAAGCAAATCAGTGCACAGCATAAATACAAATTATTGATTCCTACAACTTTGAAAAGACAACTTCTTGGATACACTTGGACATTTTTTAAAACAAGTGGGTATAGAGGAGTATATAAAATCAAATAAGGAGAGAATAGAAAATAGCGGAAGCATTAAATATGTGCTGGTCAAGTTACATAAGTCATAAATGGAAATTAAGGAGACAGTGACAGAAAATGAGGCATCTCAAGAACTGTTCCCAAAATCTTACCAGTTCAGAAGACAAAGTGACGTAGGGAATCTCGGGTTTAGCTATTTCTGGAACGAGAAGGTATATAAGCTTTATAAAGCTGGATATTATTAACAAGACTGGTATCCCACAGCAAGATATACTCATGTTTATGTCACTATAACTATTATGAAAGCAGTTGAGACCATTTTTTGTGAAGATACAAACATATCAACAAAATATTAACAAAAATACATTAAAAAATGAAACGTGTTGAAAGTTGGAGGCTCCAGAGTATTAATAGAAAATGACTATTCATAAGGAGTGTTGGTGAGCTGGAGTGAGGTTTAAATTGTTATATCCCAGAATATTCAGCATGTCCTTTTTCCACCATTTGGGCTCAAAGGCATTTATCACGGCTCATCAAGGAATAAATCAATTTAACCAATAATAAATAAATAAGCAGGGAGATTGGTGGCCAATCTAAAAAGCCATATCCAACCAATAATATCCACAGAAACAAAATGCCAGTGAAACACTTCCCTTTGTTCTAAAAGTAGTTGATGGAGAAACAAAGGGCAGCATAATAGCTGATCAGGAAAACTAGCAGAGAATCAGAAATGAACTGGGTATTGCTGGAGAATGAAGGTGAACTGTGCAAGGAAAACTGAAGCAGAAGCGGATTTGTAATTTAAGTGTGGGACTGCAGTGCATCAACCCACTTTGTGGACAATGGGGTAGAAATGAAATGGCCTATTCTGATTAATATTTCATGTACTACTACAGTTTGTCAGGAAGTAGATATAATTGTATTTTTACCTTTTCAGATTGCTGTACCTTAGAAAAAAGACCACTGTGGCTGATAAAAAATGCAATGCAAGTACAGGTAAATTAGGTGTTAACGGAATTAGATATCAATAATATTTAATTCTTCATATGGAGTAAATACAGCAATATTTATGTAGAGAGGGGTTAGCGTTGTCGCCTCACAGTAAGACGCTGCCCGGTTCGATTCTCAGCTAGAGTGCCTTCTGCGTGGAGACATGCGTGAATGGGCATACCTTCGTTGAAGGGTGTGTGTCAGAGCTGGTAACTTGGCACGTAAAAATCAACTACCAATCATTAGCGGACCGGAGTTCCGCTGTAGCGACCCCTAACCGGGAAAAGCCGAAAGACGCAAACATCAGTTTCAAGTGATAAGGTAAATATAAATCAAGGAGTAAAAAAAAAAAAAAACATCTGCAACTTAAAATTACAAAGTACAAAAAATGTTAGCTTTATTTGGTAGCAAAGTATGGTGCATACAATGTATCCAGTTGTATCTGCTGGCTAGGAAGTTTAGGACAACTTTCTAGTGACAAAAGCTCAGATGAATTAAGTCTTGAAGTTACCCGTAAGCTTACCTGCTTAGTCTTAGTTGTTGGCACGGGCAGCCAAGAGACAGCCGGCCACCAGATGCAAAGGGGAGTTATTCACTAAGGGCTGACTACACTGCCCTTTTGGTGACCTTATGGAATGGAACATTGTAAAATAGTTGATCTAAGCGTTAAAGGAGAAGTGTGCTGAACTGCAGGGAAGGGGGTAATCTTAACTATTAGAGCAGCTGCAAGGTTGAAGGAGTTAAATTATATAAATGATGGTCAAGAAAAAAATGCCTGGTGGCAAAAGTAGTTATGTCAATGGGAAAGATACAGGTTGTTTACCCTGATTGGAAGGGCTACATGTTGTATGGATTTATATAACAGATTTCTTTTTCCTATATACAAGGCAGGCAGGAATATGAAAATTAGCTGAATAGATTAAAGTATTATTTGGAAGTTATCTACCAGGGGCATCTGTCTTAAGGAAAGAAGAGTTTTTTTCTCAAACAAAATATGTACATTCTTACTTACCTGGTTCTTTTATGTATTTGAGCTGTATGGGGATTATAATATTATGGAAAATATTACAAGGTGTAACATGTCCATGGAAAAAGGATTCAGTATTTCAATGGAGAAATGAAATGCCATTCAATGAATGGAAGGGAATGCAGTTGTCTGGAGAATTATGCATCAAAAAAGTCATGCTGTAACAAAAAGTAAGAATGACTGCATATTCTATATTAATCTGGAATGTGAATGACTAGGTATGGAGACAAGGCAGAGAGTATTATCTTACATGCAGAGAAAGAGGATGCAAATATTGATGTTGCAGGAAACACTATTAGATGGGTCTGAACAGTGCTTGCTAAAGACTAGAATGCAATATAGCTATTAAGCTGAATACCAGGACAAAGTAGGGAGGGGTTCCTATGGATGAACCAGAATTTGCTAGGAAGGCAATAAATCAAGAAATTTTATCTAGTGACAATAGTCCAATGTATTCACTTTATTAGAGTTTTTTTGAGTATGTACAGAAAGGCACCTTGGTTGGGATCTCAAATGGATTAATGAAGGGACTATAGATAAAGAAATTTGCAGTGGTAAGTTATATTTTAACATGATATAAACAGTAAACAAACAACTTTAAATACTTGGCGTTCTGTTGCATAGGTTCTGATTATAAATTGTTCATTAAGCTCAGGCTATTAAAATGTCTAAGGTAGTTGATGTATTGGTAGTAGGATCTGTGGTGCTTGAAATTGTTCAAAGAACGATGTCCAAAATATTTCTAGTAGTTAGTAAAAATGTACACAGTAAAAATAAAGTGGAGGGTCATTTAAGACTTGCAGCATGCAACATTAGAAACATTCATGGCAATGTTGATTAATCATATAATAGCGACATTGAAAGCTGTTGATTTTGGAGATAGACCTGAGAGGTTGTTATAAAACATTTGTGAATGAGTGTTATTAGTGCCTTCAGTAAATGTCTGGCTGTGGGGGTGAAATATTACAAGTGGAATTTGGCAAGGGTGCCTGTAAAGTCTCATTCTTTTCCAGGTGCAAGCTACTGTTATATTAAACAGAGGCAGAAAAATGGACAGTGGAGTTATATCAGGGAGTGAAAATACCTGTACACCTTTACTTATTTGATTTTATCATTGTAGTAAAGGATATGGAGTTTGTGGGGTATTAAATGGTTAAATCCACTGTAAAACAGAGTTGACTGGATTGGTAAATTATATATACACTCACACACTAACATATACATTCACACACTAACATTCTGTTTTACATACATATATACACACACATATATTTGTGTGTGTATGTGTATATATTTATATATATATATATATATATATATATATATATATATATATATATATATATATATATATACACACACACACACACATATATTGTAAGGTACGTGAAAAAATGTGGGAAGAGAAAATTTACAACAGACAAAAAACATTGTGTATAAGGTTTGGTAGAAATCTTGTTTATTTATGAAATTGGATGAAAGTAGTTAAAAAATGAAGGGAACAATGAAATGAAATACATTTTCCATGATGTGTATTACAAAAGTGTATCAGATAAAGGCAGTTTTGCTAGTCTGGCATCTTACTTTGCTCCTGATTTGTTAGAGAATTAATCAATAGTAGAATTTTTCTGATATAATGTTGTAGAGTAAAACATTTGAAAGGGGTATTTTCATAGTGAATGGGAAATGTTAGGCTACGGCTGAAAACCCCTCTAACTTATTCCTCATGGGAAAGTCACCGTTTAATAGGTACTGGTAAATGCAAAATTCATTAGTGAAAGGAAACTGTTTTGTAAGGTGTAATGGGTATGGCAGCTTGAAATAAAATATAGAAGAAATTGGGTAAAAAGAATATCTTGAGTGATAAGAAATTAATATGTGGAAAATTAAAAGTTCAGAAAGAAAATACTGGTATAGAAAAGCAATAGATACATTTTATATATGTTCACGATAAGATATGTTAACTGTGGTTTACTTACTTTTATTTACTATAGTAGTACATTAGTTAAAACTAATTGCAAGCACAGCCCAGGTGAAGGGAGGCTTTCCATATCTTTTAAAACAAAATGTGCAATATAAATACAGAGAAAAATAAGCATGGAGATGTATGGTTAATATTTTCAAGTCATGATATTTACATAATCAGCTGGTGCTATTAGAACAGTTAAGAAAAATATAAAGAATGTTTTTATGGCATCATATCTGGGTTTTGATACATGGCAAATTATCAGTAGAGAGAGAAATGAGATATAATTTGTAAGATACAAGAAGAGAGTAGAAAGTTGTAAGATAAGACAATGGAACATTTTTTGAGATGTAAAAATGTGACACTTGAGATAAAAGTTATTCGTATATTTGCATACGGGAGATTGTAAAAGGATTACTCTAGAAAACATGCACCGTGACTATTACAGACTTTTAAGAAAAGGAAAATTTAAATTTTATGTTAGTTTTCATATTATATGCAAAATGGGGGTAGGAAGCTGTATGCTTGTTTTGTACAATAAGGAGTGAGGTACAAGAAAAAGCAGTTTAGGATATTAAAAACTTGTACTGAAGTGTCAGCAGAGCTAAATTATAGTGAAAAATGTTTAAAACTTTTGTGATATGGCTAACTAGTATTGGTTATGCTACTGATTAAAATCATTTACATATTAATATCTTAATTTTTACAGATTATAATAAAAATAAGGAAACCAGTCTATCATTTTTTTTATTTAATTTTTTAGTGTCATATCTTTTATATCCACATATGCTATCACCAGTACAGGCATATGTGACTTTGGTTTAAGGGCAGCACCAAGGATCAGATGGTGGAAACTGAAAAAGGATAATTGTGAGGTGGAGTTCAGGGATGAGTTAAGACAGGCACTGGGTGGCAGTGAAGAGTTACCAAATAGCTGGATAACTACAGCAGAGCTAGTAAGGGAGACGGCTAGAAAGTTGCTTGGTATGACATCTGGACAGAGGAAGGATGACAAGGAGACATGGTGGTGGAATGAGGAAGTACAGGAGAGTATACAGAGAAAGAGGTTGGCAAAGAAGTGGGATTGTCAGAGAGATGAAGAAAGTAGGCAGGAGTATAAGGAGATAGGTGCATGGTGAAGAGAGAGGTGTTGAAGGCTAAGGATAAGACATATGAAGAGTTGTATGAAAGGTTGGACACTAAGGAGTGAGAAGAGGACCTGCACCAATTGGCTAGACAGAAGGACAGAGCTAGGAAAGATGTGCAGCAGGTAAAGGTGATAAAGGATAATGAGGGAAACATACTCACAAGCAAGGAGAGTGTGTTGAGGAGATGGAAAGAGTACTTTGAGGGGTTGATGAATGAAGAGAATGAGAGGGAGAGAAGGTTGGATGATGTGGGGATAGTGAATCATGAAGTACAATGGATTAGCAAGGAGGAAGTAAGAACAGCTATGAACAGGATGAAGAATGGAAAGACTGTTGGTCCAGATGACATACCTGTGGAAGCATGGAGGAGGTGTTTAGGTGAAATGGCAGTGGAGTTTTAACCAGATTGTTTAATGAAATCTTGGAAAGTGAGAGGATGCCTGAGGAATGGAGAAAAAGTGTTTTGGTACCGATTTTTTAAGAATAAGGGTGATGTGCAGAGCTGTAGTAACTACAGAGGGATTAAATTGATCAGTCACAGCATGAAGTTATGGGAAAGAGTAGTGGAAGCTAGGTTAAAAAGGGACGTGATGATTAGTGATCAGCAGTATGGTTTCATGCCGGGAAAGAGCACTACAGATGCCATGTTTGCTCTGAGAGTGTTGATGGAGAAGTACAGAGAAAGTCAGAAGGAGTTGCATTGTGTTTTTGTAGACTTAGAGAAAGCATATGACAGGGTACTTAGAGAGGAGTTGTGGTATTGTATGAGGAAGTCAGGAGGGTCAGAGAAGTATGTAAGAGTGGTACAGGATATGTATGAGGGTAGTGTGACAGTGGTGAGGTCTGTGGTGGGAGTGACATATGTGTTTAAGGTGGAGGTGGAGTTACATCAAGGATCAGCTCTGAGCCCTTTCTTATTTGCAATGGTGATGGACAGGTTGACAGATGATATCAGACAGGAGTCCTCGTGGACTATGATGTTTGCAGATGACATTGTGACCTGTAGTGAGAGTAGGGAACAGGTGGAGGAGACCCTGGAGAGATGGAGATATGCTCTAGAGAGAAGAGGAATGAAGGTCAGCAGGACTAAGACAGAATATATGTGTGTGAATGAGAGGGAGGATAGAGGACTGATGAGGATGCAAGGAGTAGAGGTGGGCAAGATGGATGAGTTTAAATACTTGGGATCAATAGTTCAGAGTAATGGTGAGTGTAGTAGAGAGGTGAAGAAGAGAGTACAGGCAGGATGGAGTGGGTGGAGAAGAGTGTCAGGAGTGATTTGTGACAGACGAGTACCAGTAAGAGTGAAAGGGAAGGTCTACAAGAGGGTAGTGAGACCAGCTATGTTATATGGGTTGGAGACAGTGGCATTGACAAAAAGGCAGGAGTTTGAGCTGGATGTGGCAGAGTTAAAGATGTTTTGCAGTGAGTGTGATGAGGGTGGACAGGATTAGGAATAATTATATTAGAGGGTCAGCCCAGGTTGGAAGGTTTGGAGACAAAGCCAGAGAGGCAAGATTACGTTGGTTTGGACGTGCTGGGGAGGGATGCTGAGTATATTGGGAAAAAGATGCTAAGGATGAAGCTACCGGGAAACAGGAAAAGAGGAAGGCCTAAGATAAGGTTTATGGATGTGGTGAGAGAGGACATGCAGGTGGTTGGTATGACAGAGCAAGATGCAGAGGACAGGAAGAAATGGAAACAGATGATCCACTGTGGTAACCCCTAATGGGAACAGTCGAAAGAAGATGATGATAATGACACCATGTGAATATACCCCTTATGATGCACCACAGTGTCTGTACCAGAACAAGGATCCAAGCAGCTGAGGTAGGGCTAGAATCAAACATCTTTTTTATTTTAAAGAATAAAAGCAGGCAGAGGCAAAGCTCCAGTTTCTTCAGCTGATTTATTACAAGACACACAAGCGCTTTCACCACAAGGCTTCTTCAGGTGTATAAAAACAGCACCCAACACACCCATACTTATATTAAGTATTAACTAGTCACATGATTATGTAACTACGAGACACCATAATCTTAACATACCCCATACAAATACTTGATGTACTGGTATATCTTACATCCCCAATGGTTAATTCCATCTAATATATTTTTCTGAGCTCTGTAAATTTAATTAGAATAAATTTCAAGCTGGTTAAGCCCTCCTGCATTCATTCTGGTCTTTGCAGTGATGCACTTCTATATTTCTCTTACTTGCTAGGTTATGTATTCCCCTTTAGTTACAGCTCCTGTTCTCATAAAGTACATAGACAAAGGCACATCACCAGAGTAATATATTGAGCAAAATGTTAAAAATGTCGGCAAAGCCCTCAGGTAGTCCAATCCTATGATACCAGATGTTTTTTTTCTCATCTACAGTGAGTAAATAACAGTAGTGTCATAGTCTTCTTAGCATAGAACATTAGTAATATTGCTTTTCAAACATTTGACTTTGTGAAGAATGAAACCGCTTTATTCAGAAAGTATGAGATATGGTACAGTGGTGAACATCCCCTGGTTAGTATTTATACAACTATTTTATAATGAACATCAAAGAGACTGATGTGTATGTTCTTTGTCAGACTTGAGATTAGGTATGACCAGGAATATGAGTTACGTTTTAGTGTCTTGTGCAAACTCCTAAAAATATCTATAATCAGTCTTATTGAAAGAACATCTATATTTCTGCCACAATGCTATTTGAATCAGGGGTTTAAAGGTACAGTAACAAATGTAAGGCCCTGAAGCACATCATCATGGAACCTGTGTCCTGCAAACAAACTGAATTTGAATTACACAGCATATTGCTAGAAGCCTAGTACTTTGCTTGGACATAATGATGCCATTTTTTTTTATTTAACATTTGTTTATTGAGAAAGTCTGACTGTAACAAAGCCCATTTCAGTGCAGGCCAGGGAAGAAAGGCTCCAGATGCATGTTTTTGGAATATGGGAGGAAACCGGAGCACCTGGAGAAAACCTACGTGAATACAGGGAGGACATGCAGACTCCACACAGAAGCCACCCCAGCCGGGAATTGAACCAGAGAGCTTCTTGCTGTGAGGTGACAATGCTATGCTAACTGATGCATCACTGCACCACCCTAAAAAGTTAAAAATTATGGGCATTCAGGTAAATTGATGTCATGTTGTCCATGGTGTAAGTATCTGCATAACATGTCCAGCTATAAATAGAGAATGTAGATTATGTAGACTCTGTAATGATTTTTCAAAACTGTACAAGAATAAGAAAAATTACTATAATGTCAGAGAAAAGGTTTGTAAATAAATGATACAAATAAAGCTGCTGACTCCATAGTCTCTGATGCACGTTGTCTTGGAGATGAGAGAAAATTGTGAATGTAGTTGCATGTGTGTCATGTATTCTGTTTCTTTACAAAGGGCAGCAATATAGCAGTGTCACTGGATTGAAAAAGAAAAAAAAAAACCTAAGTGTCAAAAAGTCTTGGATTCAAGTTTGATTCTGTTGTAGAACATAACATCCTCACTGAAACTTTATTCAGAGACCTAGGGCTGAAAGTCATTTTAACAAAGCATGAAGCCATACAACTGAGTTCTCTGGCCAAATGTTAACAGTACTGTGTCAGAACATGTTGTGTTGTGTTCATAAAACCAAAACCTACAATCTTTTAATTCCATCTATGTTGGTACAAAAAACAAATATTTGGACAGAAACAGAATGACGTGTGTACAATTGAATATGATTAAATGATTTTGTACTATGCAGTTATAGTCCTAGTGTAGTGTTAGTCAAGACGATCACTCATACATTCGAGCAGTAGATGACTTTGTGCATGGCTACATTGTCTGTCAGTTCAATATAAAAATGTTTATTTCCATGATTCCTGCAGACAAGTATTGTCATTGCTTGACTCAAATCAATAGTTCTGACAAATGAAACTGAACTGAAATAGTTCAAGGTTCTGTATCCCACTAGGAAGATACAGTTTTTTGACACCATAGAAGTTTCAAACAGTAGTGGCACTGACAGTGAAGCTTTGGAGAGTGTCATTAACGTTACTCTTAGCACATTAGTGGGGAGGAGGGAGAGTCCAAGTAGCAACATAACCCCGACTAAAAATATTACTTGGCCAGCTGAAAAAAAATGACCTAAAACTGAACAAAAGCAAAAACTGATTGTATGCGACAAGAATCACCACACTAGTTATGACAAGGCACAATGATTATGGCATTTACTTTGCATATACAAGATACGGGATACAATTCTCACTTTTGGTCAGTCTGGTTATTGGCCAGGAATGTAATAGTCTGTAGACTGTCTAGTATTTACCTTTGAATCCAAACTGACCTTGAACAAAGTGAGAGCACTTCTTTATATGGAGCAGCCACTAGATGGACACTAACTGTTAAGATTCTTGGGTATAGTGCATCCAAGTTTATTCATAACTACACTTGACATGATCTAAATTCAGTTAACAGCCTGAATATGGCTGAAGCTGGCTGGAAAGGGATGTGATGCTGTTGCTCTTAATATCACTTTCTCTGGTTATTCAAAATGATCAAGTTTATTACAAACTTCTTTGTCAACCTTCTGAAATGAAAATGGAGTAACATGTCACTTTTGATTTCAGACTTGAGGCCAAAATGTACCAGGTCATCAATAGTGAAAACTGACATTATAAAGTCAGTACTGCATCTGTCAATCATCATACCAAACACACTGGAAAAACTTTAAGCTGTATATTCCACAACTGTATTTACTCAACACTATCTACTTATAGCTGTTTTTCAAATTTATAACTAATCATGATCACCCCATAGTGTTTTTCAAATTTATACCTACCACATTACAAGCTTATATCCCTACCTCAGGTAGTTTCCCTTTAGTTGATTTGATTTTGTTTTTTTCATGCTACTTGAAAATATTTGAGACTATGCTTGCTGATTTTGTGTTTATCAGATACTGTAGTATAGTGCAGGCTGGAAATCTGAGCCTTTTTTCCTTTGGAGAAAGACCGATACACTTCGTTTTGTTGAGTCGTCACTTTTAAGATGGATCAGTTTCAGAGTTTGAATACATATTTAAGACAGGCATGGCGGTGAAATCACTTACTGGGAGTGTGGCAACTCCCCCCCTTAACAGATCTTGAGCTGGCATTGTCTGCATTATTTTACTAAAAAGCGGCCACAGTGGTGCAGCGGTTAGCATTGCCACCTCACAGCAAGAGGTTCTCTGGTTCGATCCTTGACTGGGGTGTCTTCTGTGTAGAGTCTGCATGTCCTCCCTGTGGTCGCATGGGTTTCCTCTGGGTGCTCCAGTTTCCTCCCACATCCCAAATACATGCTGTAGGTGGATTGGACACACCAAAATTGGCCCTAGGTGTGAAAGTGTGCATGTGTGTGCCTTCTGTGGAAGATTGGGTGCCAGGCTGGCAACTCAACACTGTAAAGCTCCACTGCCAGTCATGAGCGGACAGGTGATCCACTGTGGCGACCCCTAGCCGGGAAAAGCCGAAAGAAGAAGAAGAAGTATTACCAAAATGTGTGTTTCAATCACTTATGCCCTTGAGTAGGGAGTTTCATGTTACACAGTCTTAAATAATGTGTTTAGAGCTTTTAACTTTCACTCTAATATAGTAGACCCACCTACAACTATGAATACAAAACATTAGGACTAATACATTTGAAGAAAACAATTGAAAATCTGCACATTTTGGTGTTGGATTTTTAAAATCTACCTGCTGATAATTTGCAAGCAAATCTCACCCATCTGTACACACAGTCTGGGATAAAATTATTCATTACTAGTTACATCACTACTCATTTCCTTCACAATTACTCCACATCATTTCAGCATTACCTACTGAATTTTCATACAATTTATGAATTCTAGTCTACACAAATTTCTATATTTCAGTACTTCTACAGCAAAGTTTAAGATGGCTGTTTATAACAACACTATTACATATTCCATGCAGGCTGTTAGGTGACATGACTCACTTTTAACACTGCTGGGGCCATTCCCATACATACGTCACCCTAGACACTACACTAACATTCCCATACATACGTCACCCTAGACGCTACACTAACGTTTACTTGCATTTCCATGCATACGTCACCCTAGACACTACACTAACATTTACTTGCATTTCCATGCATGTGTCACCCTAGACACTACACTAACGCTTACTTGCATTTCCATGCATACGTCACCCTAGACGCTACACTAACGTTTACTTGCATTTCCATGCATACGTCACCCTAGACGCTACACTAACGTTTACTTGCATTTCCATGCATATGTCACCCTAGATGCTACACTAACGTTTACTTGCATTTCCATGCATACGTCACCCTAGACACTACACTAATGTTTATTTGCATTTCCATGCATACGTCACCCTAGACGCTACACTAACGTTTACTTGCATTTCCATGCATACGTCACCCTAGACACTGCACTAACATTTACTTGCATTTCCATGCATGTGTCACCCTAGACACTACACTAACGTTTACTTGCATTTCCATGCATGTGTCACCCTAGACACTACACTAACGTTTACTTGCATTTCCATGCATACGTCACTCTAGACGCTACACTAACGTTTACTTGCATTTCCATGCATGTGTCACCCTAGACACTACACTAACGTTTACTTGCATTTCCATGCATACGCCACCCTAGACGCTACACTAACGTTTACTTGCATTTCCATGCATACGTCACCCTAGACACTACACTAACGTTTACTTGCATTTCCATGCATACGTCACCCTAAACGCTACACTAATGTTTACTTGCATTTCCATGCATACGTCACCCTAGACACTGCACTAACATTTACTTGCATTTCCATGCATGTGTCACCCTAGACACTACACTAACATTCCCATGCATACGTCACCCTAGACACTACACTAACATTTCCATGCATACGTCACCCTAGACACTACACTAACATTTACTTGTATCATGCTGCACCTTCACATTTCTGCAGAATATGCTCTTGGAATTTCTTAAGACCACCAGATTTAAATGAATCCAATATCCTACAAAAAGCTTCAAACCATTGTTGCACAGGCTTGAAATGGACCTGGGGAACAGACAGCATGCACATTTTGAATAACCAGTTTTTAAATTTTAACTAATTTTATGCCTTAATTGGTAGTTGCAAATAATTACAACTTGACCATTTTATTCTTAGACAGTGACATAGTATTAATCAAGATAACAACAAGCACTACACTTCACCAGCTGCAGTACAAACTATTATGGACAGTTATCACTTGGATGCAGAGTGCCAGAGACCTGCCCCCATGCTACAAAACTAGAATGCACCTATGAGGATATGAGGGATACATGTCAGTGGATATGCTTAACAGCTTCGTTACAGAACACTATGCACACATGATGGGTTTAAACTTGGCAAAGTCAAGAGAAGAAACAGCTTCACAGCACTGAGCTAAAAACCAAGTTTTAATCATCATTATCTTCTTTGGGCTGTTCCCGTTAGGGGTCACCACAGCAGATCATCTGTTTCCATGTCTTCCTGTCCTCTGCATCTTGCTCTGTCACACCAACCACCTGCATGTCCTCTTTCACCACATCCATAAACCTTATCTTAGGCATTCCTCTTTTCCTGTTACCTGGGAGCTTCATCCTTAGCATCTTTTTCCCAATATACTCAGCATCCCTCCTCAGCACATGTCCAAACCAACATAATCTTGCCTCTCTGGCTTTGTCTCCAAACCTTCCAACCTGGGCTGACCCTCTAATATACTTATCCCTAATCCTGTCCACCCTCGTCACACCCAGTGCAAATCTTAACATCTTTAACTTTGCCACATCCAGCTCAAACTCCTGCCTTTTTGTCAATGCCACTGTCTCCAACCCATATAACAGAGCTGGTCTCACTACCGTCTTGTAGACCTTCCCTTTCACTCTTACTGGTACTTGTCTAAAAAGGTACTAAACTAAACTGAGTTAAAAACCAAGTTTCAATACAAATGTTAAATATCAAAGCTTTTGGAGTCCTTCATCAGTGTTATAAAATGTTTCCAAAATGCATACAATTTATATCATTCAAAAACATCACATGACACAACCCATCCTATCAAAACAATCATTCACAAAAGAGTTCTTCTTATATAAAATTTTTAAAAAATGCATATACATACATATTTGCTTGTACAAAAGCCATATATATACACACACACACACACACATATATATATATATATATATATATATATATATATATATATTGCTCAGTGCTGTGAAGCTGTTTCTTCTCTTGACTTTTGCTTGTTTGCAAGCTTCACTTCATCACAGTTGTGTTTATTTCTCTTGTTTTGCAGTTGTTTGAACACACTGTGAGCACTGGGACTACTAATTTATTGAGGCACGCTATGACACAACCACAGTTACAACTTCAACATTCTCTTCAAGGAACTACAGGTACTGTTGGTACCTTACAGAATTTACGTTTGAGAGAAAATATGCTGCTGCGACCTAGATGCAGCAATTCTGATCCTGTGAACATTTCCTCCGTTCGTGAGGAAGAATGGAACAGGTATACTTCCAGTATTTTAACTTTAGAATGGAAGGTTAAAATGTTCAAGAGATTTCAGTGGCAGAGATACAGCTTTGCTGCTTATATCAATTTGGGTATTGTTCCATGAGGGCTAAGGGTGTTGAATATGTCCTCCTACAAGAATACTTATCCTGAACTCCTGAAGAGATGGCAGGAGTTGAATATAAAATTGGGCATAGATTATATGCTATTAATGAATGAGTTTTTTGTACAAACAGAAGATGATTTGCATAGTGAGATTAATGAGTTGGAGAAACAGATTTCTTCCTCTGTTCTGTTTGGTGAATATACGGCGATCTATAGTGCTATGATGCGTCGCCTATGTGACTATGATAAGCAGCAACAAAGAAATGTAAAATACAACGAGATATCAATGACTACTTGTGGCAATATCTTCTGCTGGCCCAAACAATTGAGGCAAGAACAGAATACTGTAATTAAGCTGAAACCCAATGTTAAACGGGCTTCAGTGAATGATTTAGATACTTTTGAGTCGCTAACCAATGAGGTATCGTTAACTCCAGCAGCAATGACTGAACAGTCCATGATCGACCAATCGGAATTGAGAGGAAGTGATATAAGATTCGTCCCTGTGGCTTCAGTGTCTAAAACATCAGTGCGGATGGGAACAGTGAATGTGTATACCATTAATGAAGATAATCCGGAGCAAGGAACATAGAGCAATACTTTTTCTAAGAATGCAGCTGTACCAACAGCAACTAAATCTTTTTTAGGTCATCCTCGACATCTAGTTTTAAACCTTCCTGAGAAGGTGAACCAACAGCAGCAAGGGGATGCCAGAGGATGCTCTCACTCTTGAGGGAGGTAATGCAATGGCCTGGTAACTCGGAGCAAATCATTCAAACACCACTAAGGCTCCCTACTACTATTAACATTGCGTTTGAACCTTTTTTCGACAAGGCTTTTGACTTTAATAGTAATGTAGCCTCTGGAGCATCAGTAGGTCTTCCAGTTGCTATGAATGCTGACCTTGAACCTTTTTCTGATAATGTTGTTGACATGAACAGAACTTTACCTTTTGGGGGAGTGATACGCTTAGGGAATGGTTCAGTTGTGAATTTATCTGATATGGAGTTATCACAAGCTACTGTTTCATTACTTGAAGATGGTATTAAATGTATTCCCTCTAATGTTAGTAGTATCACAGATACACTCACTGAATTAAAACTGTTCTTTGGCAATTTAAGTTTAAAGTTGATTTTTAAGGACAATTCTGCTAATATTTCAGTAGGGTTTTAAGAGATCAAATACCTTTATACCAATTAATGACCCTATACTTACAGCATTCCATGATGTCTGTGAAAAGCAGATACGTGAGCTTTATGACAATAATGTTTTTTTTTAAATGTACAATCTATCTGCACAGGAAACTCAAGCAGTGCATGATTTACAGCTTAATAAAGATATTATAATTAAGGGAGCAGATAAAGATGGCTGTATAGTAATTATGAATTGTACTGATTATATTACTGCAATGCGTGAATTACTGATGGACACAGACATTTAAACCAATTCAGGATGCTGATGTTAATAGGATTATTAGTAAAGTGAATATTAGTATTTATGAGTTACAGATTAATGATGACATAATAGATATCTTTAACTTTTTAACTGTGCCTAGTCCTATTATCCCAGTCTTGTATGGCCTAACCAAAATACATAAATCTTTGTGTAGGCCCCCTATCAGACAAATTGTTTCTGGCAGAGAATGGATTATGGAACCCATCTCTGCCTATTTACAAGGTATACTCAAATAACTTTTATGTTATGTACAGTTTTGTTAAAGATACGGTGGTGGTGCTGCGGTAGCGTTGTCGCCTCACACTTAGACGTTGCCCGTTCGATTCTCAGTTAGAGCATCTTCTGTGTGGCGACATGCTTGAATGGGCATTCCTTCATTGAAGGTTGTGCATTAGGCCCGGCAAGCCAGCACGTAAAACTCTACTGCCAATCATTAGTGGACCGGAGTTCCGCTGTGGTGACCCCTAACCGGGAAAAGCCGAAAGACACAAACTTGTCATTTTCTTACTTTGTTATATGACTGGTATGAAAAGAATATTGAAATGAACATTCTTTTTGTAACTCTGGATATTAAGTCTCTCTTTACTTGTATTCCGAACGAATATTGTGTCTAGCATAAGACAGATTTTATATAGGCATGGTAAATATAATGCTAGGCAGATTGAAACTTTCTGTGAACTGTTGGAAATTACCTTAGAAAATAATATCTTTTTGTTTAATAAACAGATTTATCACCAACAGCTGGGTGTAGCGATGGGTAGTCCAGTGGCCAATACATATGCCAACCTCACTCTTGGGAATTGGGAAGATACGTTTGTCTTTGATGAAAGAGAGAATGAATATAGATCCAATATTCTTTTTTACAAACGTTTTATAGATGATGTGTTTATTGTATGGTGTGGTACTGAAAATGCACTTAATGTTGTACGTTACCTGAATCGGACAACTAGCTTTTTGAGTTTTGAAATGAAATTTTCCAAATTAGATATAAACTACCTGGATGTTAAAATTCAATTGGAAGGCCAACATATGAATACAAACATTTATAAATAAGAGGTACATACTAATACATACCTACATAGGAAAAGTATGCATGCTGGGCACATCTTTAAACGAGTTGTAAAAAGTCAGTATATGAGAGTTAATAGACTGAATACAGATGACAACATATGTGCTAGACAAATGATGGATATGACCCATGAGTTTGTTGAGAGAGGGTATGATACGGCCCAGTTGGGAAATCTTAGTGATGACATAATGGCACAAAGATGGAATGAAATCAAACTATATTTTTCAGCTAATGGGCATCCATCTAATAGAAGACTGAATAATGATACAGCTGAGCCTTTAAGGTATACGATGACTTATAGTAGAAGCAGTAGGCCAATTGAAGATATTGTAAAGAGAAACGTGGGCATTTTAAAGGCTCTACCTGGTCTAAACCATCTTGTTCCAGAGAAACCTCTTTTTACATATAAAAATTGTAGCAATCTTAAGCAATGCTTATGCTACAAAGATTTTGCCCTGAATAAGAAAGTAACATCTTGTTTTAACAGGAAGGGTACGGCTCCCTATCAGACGATCAAAATGCCATTTTTGTGAATACGAAATGATCGACATGTATTGTGTGAACTACATAAATGCAGAACGTCCTAAACAGCGAAATCCAAAATGTCAAAGTATTTTGGTTGGCCCATCTGCTGTATAGCTCCGTAAGGTAAGTGTGTGATATGTATGGACCTTAGGGTAGGGTGCGGGTTAAGGTAAGTGTATAGATAGGTAATGTATGTAAGATTTAGTGTATTGTTAGAAGTAGGGTTTTTTTAAGTGTATTTATGTGTATTATTTATTTTGTTAGGGTATATCTCTGTAGGGGAAATGTGCGGTAGTTACGGACCTTAGGGTTAGGGAGGGGTTAAGGATAGTGCATAGATAGTTGTGTATGTGGGGTTTAGTGTAGGGTTAGATGTTGGGTTGTGGTGCTTTACTTTAGGGTTAGGAGTAGGGTTTGATTGGTGTATGTGGTTTATTTACTTTGTTTGGGTAGGTAGTATGTAGTGGGTGGTGGGGGTGGCCGACTATGACCGTTCGATGTTTTAAATTTCACGGTTTAGTGCATTCAGTCTATTTGCGGTTCGATTAATATGTGTCGCTCTTTTGGTATTCACTGAAATGGATTTTTGCAGAACTGATATAGACCCGAAGGGTACATTTTCATGCTTTAATAATAGTTCTTGTTGTCTTGATATTTGTTCAAATACTTTTACTCATCCCACAACTATGAAAATATTTTATTTTAAATGTGTAGCAACGTGTAATACATCCCTGGTAGTCTACCTAGCTACTTGCAAATCTTGTCCATCATTTTATGCAGGAAAATCCACTAGGAAGCTTAAGAACAGAATCATAGAACATAAATCAGACATCTGGAGAGGTGCACTGATGAATGCTTTAGCCAATCATGTAAATGATAGTGGTCCTACACAGTTTTTTATCTAGGGTTATAAAGATCTTAGAACCTAGCTTGAGGAGGGGTGATGTGAAAAATAAATTTGAAACCAGGGAATATAACTGGATTATCTGTCTCCAAGCAGACTCTCCACCAGGAATTAATAAGCAGGTCTCACTTAAACCAATTTTGAAACATAAGCAATAATGTATAAGGTCCTGATTAGGGTTACTGTATGATTATATAAATATATATATATATTTATGTTTTTAATATGTATGGCTTTTGTACAAGCAAATGTGTGTGCATATGCATTTTTTAAGAATTTTATATAAGAAGAACTCTTTAATTAGTGAATGATTAACTATGTTTTGATATGATGGGTTGTGTCATGTGATGTTTTTGAATGATATAAATTGTATGCATTTTGGAAACATTTTATAACACTGATGAAGGACTTTGTCCAAAAGCTTTGATATTTAACATTTGTATTAAAACTTGTTTTTTAGCTCAGTACTGTGAAGCTGTTTCTTCTCTTGACTTTTGGTCGTTTGCAAGCTTCATTTCTTCACAGCTGTGTTTATTTCTCTTGTTTTGCAGGGTTTAAACTGGGCACATTTCTAAATTGTATTAAGCATTTTGCATGAACCGTTTTTCACCCTATGCTAGTTACATAGTGTGGTACTTTTATTTCATATCCAGTAGTACTCTGACTACTCACTGCATCCATAAATCCCACTCTCAGCCAGAAAAGTCTCTCACACTATCATCCTTTAATCAGGGCCCCTTCTGGTGGGTGGAGATGACTCAGGAGGAGGAGACTTCTCCATTAGGCTCAAAAGATTATTTAGTTCTCGCTGCAATACCACTCCTCAGTGCAACACTTTTCCTCAGCAAGCTGTTTGGCACTCTACTGGAGTGCAGATAGCAGCATTGGACCATGATTTGGGGTTGACATAATGGATAAAGTTTTCTCTCACAGACAAAAGGTGCAGCGTTTTGCTCTGAATAAGGGAAATTGGCTAGAATTAAAATGATCCACAAGGGAAGCTAGGCTAATATTTACTTACAAACCTATGTAGCTCCAGTGTGACCACAGCAATGCATGCCCTTGCAGTACTATATATACAGCTTAATATTTTGCTCTTGGTTCAATCCATCTAGCCCTTACTAAGTGCCACAAATGTTTTTTTTTCTTTTTTCCTAGGATGGTGGAGCCTCTAAAGATTGCTCACACCCACCCTTCCTGTTCGAACTTTGAGTATGTGGACCACTAATCGATCTGGGTTCATAAGGATCTCACTCAGAGTCTATCCCCTTTGTGAACTGGAATGGCCTTATTTTATCTATTCTTGACCATTAAATTGCTGTTTTTACATTAAGCTAAATTTTGTATCAAACATGTTTAAATATGAAAGAACTTCTGATTTTACAGCCCTATAAATGTAATTAGCCTATTAATTCTATCCAAGTTCCATCTCTTATTTAAAAATTCAATAAAATAGGTTTAAAAAATGATAAACAGTGATATTATTACTGTGTATTTTTCTGCTTAGGAAGTCTCTTATTTTAATACATTTCTCTCCTTCCAAACAGTAAAAGTAGCACCAGTCTAAATTCAATAATAACCCCCTTAACACTATGTAAATGAGACATTTACTGTCCCTTCTAGTGCGTTCTTGGTGATTGAAATGTAAAAATTGAAACTTGGGTGTAAATCTTAGGCCACCAAGGAAATGCAACAGATGAGTTTTGTTGTGGATGGAAATAAATATTTGCAGAAAGATGCACTACTGAGAAGAATTACATCTTCAAACTATGGCTTTATTCAAGTTAAAGGATGATGAATGCCTTATTTTTCTGTCTACTTACCTAGAAATTAAATTCTGAACTGTATGAATATCCATACTTTAAATCAAATTCAAGTCTGTTTTCAGCTGACACTGTCACAGTACTGAGGAAACTTCACTAAATAGATGCATAATAAGTATATTTTAGAACAAACAAGCTTCTAAGCTGCAATACATTTTCAGCTCTGCAAGTGGCCTGTGTGCAGCATAATCTGTGGTGGATGTTTAAAGTCCAAATCCAGGTCAGCAGTGGATCTTCCTCCTTTATGCTCTTGGGGCCAGACTGCATTTTGTGAACTGATCATGGAGTTAAAGCTTGTGAGCAGTTTTTTCTTGAACTTCATCCTTCTGAGTACCAGTGATGTGACTTGAGAGACCATCCCTCTTGGTGCCAGCTAGGATCTTTTTCATATTTGGAAGCCAGTGCATATCACCAGTAATCACATTTTGGTGGCAGTGACAATCTTTTCTGTCACACATTTGGTGGCACTGTTGGGACTTGAACCACATTTATGCTAGCCATCATACACTTCTCCGAAGCACCTCAGCCAAGAACCAAACTGGTAACCTAACCATTGTAAAGCAAAAATGTCAACTGCAAATGCTCATTTGCAAAGTATATTCTAAAACAAATTCAATGTCAGCATACTCATTTTATAAAGTAGCAATTTTCTGCTTTTTTGCCAAGCCATGAAGAATAAAAGACCACTCTAAAATGGGATTAGCTGTTTTCTTACTTAATGTATATAGTGATGTAATCTGATCATATTATAAACAAGAATATGCAGGTATAATCAAATGCAACATTTCAACATTTTACATTATTTGTATTTCATTTCAGGCCTGAAAAGTACAGTTGTGTAAAATCTTACCATAACAGTAGATCTTCTTTCCTTCACTGTTTCAATAGTCTTCACCTTAGGAATCTCCTGCCAAGAATAGCCCAACATCTGGCCAGCATACCAAAGCCTTTAGATCTTGTATGCACTGTCACATGTATGCTCCCTGGTCAGGACAATGGGCATAAAGGTGATGTATGAATGTAGTTACACAGAATAGAATTTCCCCAGAAAAAGAAAGTCTCCACAGGACAAAGGAGGCTATGCACATCCAGGAAGAGAAAATGCAGATGGAAAAGGTAGACCCTAAGCCAATAGGGAAACCAAAACAAAACCCAAAAGAAAAAAAGAAAAAAACAGGGGTAGAATGGAGGAAGCAAATACTGCAGTGAAGAGAAGAACATCTACTGTTATGGTAAGATTTTACGCAACTGTGCTTTGTCTTCTATATCAGTGTTGCAGTATATTTCACCTTAGGCAGAGTACAAAAGCTCAAGGGAAGGCTGTGAAGAGCCCTCAAAAAAGCCATGCAAAATTACTCTAGCAACACCTGCCTAGAAACCACATCTAATTTAGAATGACCTGCAGTGGTGGTGCTGCGGTAGCGTTGTCGCCTCCCAGTAAGACGCTGTCCGGTTCGATTCTCAGCTAGAGCATCTTCTGCGTGGAGACATGCGTGAATGGGCGTACCTTCGTTGAAGGTTGTGCATCAGGCCTAGCAAGCCAGTACGTAAAAATCAACTGCCAATCATTAGCGGACTGGAGTTTCCGCTGTGGCGACCCCTAGCCAGGAAAAGCCGAAAGACACAAACAAACAAAAGTAAAGGTATGCACTGAAGACCAAGTAGCAGCTTCAAGGTTGGAATTAGTGTCTAACCCCTTCAAGAAAGCACCAGAAGCAGCAACAGCCCTAGTGGAATGAGCTCTGACTGAAGTAGACAGACACTTGCGTGAAAACAATGAAAAAAGAAATAGCCTTAGAAATCCAAGGATAGAGTTTGCTTAGAAACAGCCAAAACCAATGTCCTAGGATGGAAAGAAAAGTACATTTTTGTACACTTAGCACAAATGTAGATGTTCGAGTGTATTCACTGTTGCAGTCATCACATTTACGTTATCCCTGCCAGGGTAGCCCTCGGCCAGCCCGAATACCAGAGGCTTAGTATTTCTGCGTCAGTTGCTGTTGCTTCAGAACTGACTTCAGGTCATCAGTAGTATAAAGTAAGGCAGCTGATGCCATTACATCAGTTTTTCTTGCCCTAACCTGTCAGGAACCCCCAAGTAGGAGCCAGGTTCTGGTGGAAGAATCCCACCAGTAGAAAGTAAATACCAATATGTCCTTTGTAAGGAAAGAGAAGAAAAAAGAGGGATGGAGGGAGGGAAACCAGGACTGCAACAGGGAATACACTCGAACATCTACATTTATGGTAAGTGTACACAACTGTACTATGTTCTTTGTGTTTCACTGATGCAGTCATCACATTTGAGTTGATTCCCAAAGCTGAGGAAATGGGTGGAGGCAGTCAAGAAAACTAGGGGCTGGCTAAGGTGCCCTGCAAGACCGCAGAAGCAAACCCTGCCCTGGATTTGGAGAAGAGAGGCAGGTGGTAATGTATGATAAAAGTGTGAACAGATGTCCAGGTGGCAGCCTCCAGGATGTCCCTGGTGAGGACTCCTCTGAGGAAAGCTGCAGAGGTAGAGACTGCTTTGGTGGAGTGAGTCCTGACCCCTTGGGGGGAGGCTTTCTATGTTGCTTGTAGCAGAAATGGATACAGTGTGCTATCCATTTGGAAATGGTTTGTTTGTAGATGGCTTTGCCTTCTGCCCCTGTAGAAAAGCTAACCAGCAATTGATTAGACTTTCTGAAGGATTTAGTCCTGTCTAGATAGAATCTGAACTGTCTGTGCACATCTAAAGAGTGCAGGATCCATTCCCCCTTGTTCTGGGGATTAGGAAAAAAGATGGGCAAATGAATAGATTGGTTGAGAGCCACACTGGACACCACCTTGGGGATGAAGGATGGGTTAGTCCTGAGGGATATCCTGTCAGCATGGAAGATGATGGGTTCCACAGCCAGGAGTGCTTGCAGCTCGGAGACTCTTCTGGCTGAAGTGATGGCCAGAAGAAAAGCTGTCTTCCAGGAGAGAAATTTTAACTCTGCAGAAGAAGCTGGTTCAAAGGGGGGGGGGCAGGGTGAGCTTTTCCAACACAAAGTATAGTCCCAAGCTGAGACTGGTGCTCTTCTGGGTGGCCTCAAGTTGATAGCCCCTCTTAGGAACTGTTTGATCAGAGGGTGTGAGAAAAGGAGCTGCTCAGTGGGGAAATGTGCAGAAATAGCAGAGGCATGAATTTTAAGAGGAAAAAGAGAGACCACTGTGTATCAGGTCAGCTAAGTAATCCAGGATGAGAGGGAGGGATGGCTGTGCCGTATTGGCTTCCTTAGCCTGAATCCAAGTGCAGAACCTTTTCCATTTGTCAGCATCAGAGTTTCTAGTGCTAGGGCATCTGGCCAGATGTATAACATCTAGAACCTATTTACTGAGGTTGGCAGATAGATCAGGGGTTAGGGAATAAGTCAAGCTGCCAAACTGAGTGTCTGCAATTGGGAATGCATGAATTCCCCTTCCCTCTGGGTCAGGTTTGGAATCTGAGGAAGATGCCATGGTGGCAGTGGGGACAGGGTGCACAGCAAGGGGTACCAATGCTGGTGAGGTCAGTCTGAAGCTATAAGAATTGTCCTTGGCTTTTCCTCCTTTATTTTGAGCAGCACCCTGGGGATGAGAGGTAGTGGAGGAAAGGCATAGACCAATAGATTGACCCAGGGGAAGGACAGGGCATCCACTTTCCAAGCCATGCAGTGATACTCCCTGGTGCAGAATTTGCTGAGCTGATGGCTGGTGTGGGAGACAAAGAGGTCAACATTTAGGGTGCCCCATTTCTGAGTTATTAGGGTGAAGGTTCTTCTGTTGAGCTGCCACTCATGTGGGTCCAGAAGATGTCTGCTTAATTGGTCTGCCAGAGAGTTGAAAACCTGGAAGGAATTGTTCTAACAGGTGGAGTTGCATGACAGAGGCTGTGTGCCAAAGGGTCATGGCCAGCCTGCATAGAGAGTAGAAGCGAGTCCCTCCCTGCTTGTTGATGTACCACGTTACAGTGGTGTTGTCTGTTTTGATCAGGAGAGCCCCTGGGGAGAGAAGGGGCTTGAAAGCTATCAAGGCATGCTGGACAACCATCATCTCTTTTTGGTTGCTGTGCAGAGGGATTTGTTGTGGGCTCCATTGGCTCTGTATGCACCTGCTGCCCAGGTGTGCATCCAAAGCATAGTCTGATGCATCTGTGGTGAGGGTCTGGGCAGCGGGGCTGGTGAGAAAGGTATTCCCTTGTTGTGGGAGCATGCTGTTGCCCACCAAAGAAAATCTTTTCTGAGGCAAGGAATTATAGGTATAAGAGTCTCCAGGTCTTGAGAGTGCTGACACCAAAGGCTTTTTAGGTAACACTGAAGTTTCCTCATATGCAGCCTGGCATATGGAATGAGTAGTATGCAAGATGCCATGAACTCCAGAGCTTGCAGGATCTTCCTTGCAGATAGCTGGAGTCTGTTGGCTAGTTGAGAGAAGTAAGCTGTCAGGAAAGTTTGCTTTTCTGGTGTAAGGAATGCCATCTGGGATGCTGTGTCCAGGCTTGCTCCCAGGAATATAATCCTTTGGGTGGGCACCTGTTTGGATTTCTTTTCATTGATTGTGTACCCTAGGGAGCTTAGTAGGGACTTTACAAAGGCCAGGTGCATGAACAGCTTTTCCTGGCTATCTGCCTGAATTAGGCAGTCATTTAAGTATGGGTAAATCTGGATATTCCTTTGTCTGCAAAAGGCAATGGCTGGAGCCAGACATTTTGTGAAAACTCTGGGAGCAGTAGATAAGCCAAAGGGAAGCACAGAGAACTGAAAGTGTGGAGATCCTGCCCTGGAACAGAGATGTTTCCTGCATGATTCCTTGATAGGAATATGGAGGCAGGCCTCTTTTAGATCTAGGGTGGCTAGCTAAGCATCCTTGGAGAGCATGGGTAGCAGCTGCTGGAGGGTGAGCATTTTGAATTTTGGGATCACCAGGAAGGTGTTTAGAATGGATAGATTGAGGATGGGGTACCAGGTGCTCTCTTTTCTGGGTACCAGAAAAAGTCTGGAGTAGAAACCTTGGCCTCTCTGTTCTGCAGGAACATGCTCTACTGCCCTCAGAGAGAGCAGGGAAAGGACTTGCTTTTGCACCTCTGCCCTCTGGTTTGGAGGTAGATCTGGGAACCCTTTTGGGGTAGGAAGGGTGTGGAAAGAAAGCTTGTATCACTGGGACACTATGTTGAGAACCCAGCAGTCGTTGGTAATGGTGGGCCAGGTACTTGAGTGAAAGAGGAGTTTTCCTCCTAGGGGTAAGTGAAGGTGGGCAGAGGGAAGAGGTGGGGGAGGTGAGTCATTGTGAGTTCTTACCATAAGGGGGTGGGCTTAGAACTCCCTGGTTTTGAAGTGGAGGTAGTCCACTGTTTAGATCTCTGTATTCCCTGTGGCTGTTGTCTGGGGGGTCTGGTTCCCTGAGGTCTGGGCTGGACTAGCTAAGTGGGAGCAGAAAAGGTCCAGTGCATGGTGGGACAATGCTTGCTGAACCTGGGTGGCTGGACCTGTAAGAAATCCTTAACTGTCTGCATAGATTTTGCTTTTTCTTCCATCTTTTTAAGACCTCTTCTGCCTTAGTGCCAAATAAGTTGTCTTTGCACAAGGGGGCATCCAACAATTTAGATTTGACATGGTGTGGCAAGGGCTGTTTCTTAAGCCATGCATGCCTTCTAATGACAGATCCGGTGACTGTTGCCCTGCAAGAAGCTTCTAGGGTGTCAAAACCACAGTGCAAGGTGTGTTTAGTTACTTGACTTGCAGAATACATTAACTCCTGTAACAATTTAGATTCTGCACAAGCAGGAAAGGAAGACATTTTTTGTTTGAGGAGTTTCAGGGTATGTTGCTGAAATTTTAGTATATGGAACTGACAATTTAGTGCCTTGATAGCAAGAGTAGCTGAGGTGTATACTTTTTTACCCCATCTGTCTACTGCTCGGGAATCCCTATCTGAGGGGGTGGGATTCTTAGCAAAGGTTGCTTTAATCCCTTTAGGGCCTTGAGAAATTACCTCAGGGTCAGCAGTAGGATTTTTAAAAAGAAATTTGCTTGAGTCAGGGACTCTATAGTACCTGTCTGGTTTTCTGGGTGCAGGAGGGAGGGTGTCAGGAGTCTAGCTGGATTCCAGGAAAACATCCTCCACAACATCCAGGACTGGGGGGGATGGCCAAGAGGCTGTGCTGTGGAAGATCTAAAATTTCCCTGAGTCTCTTTTTAGACTGAGGGTAGTCCTGACTCTCCCATTGGAAATGCTCCCTTAAGGTATGAAGGGTTTCCCCAAAGGAAAAATCATCTGGGGGAGAGACAGAAGAGATAGAATCCTCTGCATCAGAATCCTCATAAGTACAGAGGGGTTGCATGTCTTCATATTCAGATGCATCAGACTCATATGACTCTTGTTCAGACAAAACTACAAGAGACAGATCTCTTTTCCTTTTGGAGGGGGTAACTTGGCTTCCCCTGATCAGCATGATAAGGTCTTCCACCATTTTAAGCATTTGAGACTGAGGCAAGGAAGCAGGTGCCTGAAATTGGGTCGTCTGTTTCTTGGGTGTGGTTCCTACCATGGGCCTAAGAAACTCGGTAGTTTTCAGAAGAATGGTAATCGCGAAAGAAGATGGTTTGTGTCGAGAATCGGTTGTGCGAAGGACTTCTTCAGGAGCCGGTGCCTGCTCAAGCAACTCTGGACCCATCCAAGGTAGAGATGGCCCTCAGAATCCTTAGTCAAAGTAGAGTTTTGTGGCATACCGGACTCGGTAACGGCCTGAGAACCCACAGAAGTGAGCATCAGTGGCTGCTAAAGCACCTCACTGAGGACCGGAGAACTGACTCCTAACTTAACGGAAGTGTCGTCAGTAGGTTTGGAACTGTGCGGTCTGTCTTTGTGTTTATCTTTACTTTTTTTGATGATCTGCTGTCAGATGGCTTATTGAAGCCATATCTGAGTTTGAGGACTGTAAGTGAAAATATCTAGCTACAATAAGGGCCCGACGACAGATAGTTCTGGCTTTGAACAAAGCACAGAAGCGACAGCGGGGGACGTTTTGGTCTGGGCCTAAACAAGTGATGCAGTAAGAATGAAAGTCTCTGTGTGGTATTTGCTTTCCACAGGCGAGCCAATTGTTAACTTTTTCTGACATTGTTTAGTGCAAGAAAAAAGGATCCCTAACGGGGTACTTGGCGTTAGAAGACTTCAGCATTAAATCTCTAGACGAAACTCAGGTAGTGGCCAACCAGCACTCGTGCAAACTGCTCCTGCTTCAGGCTCCATGGCAAGAAAGACTGATGTAATGGTGTTGGCTGCCTTACTTTATACTACTGATGACCTGATGTCGGTCCTTAAGCAACAGCAACCGAGACAGAAATATTAAGCCTCTGGTATTCGGGCCGGCCGAGGGCTACCCTGGCAGGGATAACCCAAATGTGATGACTGCAACAGTGAAACATGAAGAACATCACAAAGCTGGTCAGATTTATGAATAGCACAACGAAACCCAATGTCTTGGGATGGAAAGAAACACAAAGCTGGTCAGATCTATGAATAGCATTAGTTTAATCCAAATAATAGCAGAGCTCTGTCTGAACAAATCCAAGGTATGAAGAACCCTCTCAATAGCAGACTGAGGAGAAGGAAAAAAACAGGAAGGGAAGTTGATTCAGACACCTTATTAACAACCTAGAACACAAAAGTGGCAATAAGGGGCACCCTGTCCCTGTGAAAAAAACTTAAAAAGGAGGGATGGCCATAAGGGCCTGAAGCTCAAAAAATCCTCCAAGCAGAAGAGCAAGCAGTAAGACAGACTTTACAATGTGGCAGAGAAGCTGAACATGCAGTCTCAAAAGGGGCCTAGGTCAATTTTTCTAAAAAAAAAAAATAAGGTCCCAAGGAGGATGAGGAATAGGCTTTGTTGGAGGGCATAAGATTTAGGTTGCCTTTAAAAAACTATTTGACTTCAAAGTGAGAAGTCAAAGGAGCATTCAAGGGCAGATAGGTAAAAAATAGCTGACAGATGGGCCTTTACAGACGAATAGGCCAACCTAGACTTGGAGCAACTCTCACAAATGGTAGAGAACCAGAGGGACCCGCTGAAAAAAGTCCTGGTTATCACCATGGCACCAGACAGAACATCTCTTCCATTTGGACATATAAGACTTTCTGGTAGCAGGTTTTCTTACCTCATGTAAAACCTGGAGGACATCCTGGGAAAAGAAGTGCCTAAAACCCTATCACCCACAGTGTCAGATGAAGACCAGACAAATGAGGATGGGTGGGTGACCCCTTGTCCTGTGTGAGGAGGTCTGACTGGTGAGGTAAATTGTGGTGACTGCCCCTGGCCAGATGCATTAAGAGAGGAACCAGTGCTGTCTTGGCCAAAAGGCAGACCCTAACAAGACTTGGGGGAGTCCAGTTGAATCTTCTGCAGGACTCCTGGACACAGGGAAAGGGGAAGGAAACCATAGAGAAACATAACCTTCCAAGGAAATGAAAGGGCATCTGTCTTCCATGCCAGATGGCAAGGTACTCTGGAACAGAAAAGAGGGAGCTTCCTGTTCAGAGTGGAGGCAAAAATATTTACCCAAGGAATATCCCACAGATGGACCATGTCCAGAAACCTGTATCTGTGAAGCAGCCATTTGTGAGCCTGCGTTTTGGACCCACTCAAAGAGTCTGCCACTTGATTGTGCTCTAAAGGAACATGAATAGTCAACTGATAACTGAGCACTAGATCCCAGACCTGAACAGCCAGCCTGCAGAAAAGGTAAAACCTTTGTGCCCCCTGCTTGTTGGCATACCACATCACTGTGGTGTTGTCCATGTAAACCTTCAGAGGGCCTGGAAAACACACATGGGGGGGGGTGAAAAGCTTGAAGGGCCAGAATCAGAGCTCTCATCACTTTGATGCTGATATGGTCTGACTTCTGATGGGGTGGTCACTGACCTTGAACTTTCAAGTGACCACAAGTCGTCCTCCACTCCATGTCTAAGGGGTCGAACAGTTCTTGAGAAGGAACAAGAGGCTGAAATGGCAGGCTTGGGTTGAGGGTAAGCTGCTGAATCCACCAAATTCCTGCTTTAGACAAGGAAGGAGAAGTACACTGAAATCCAGAAGGTGACAATGCTGAAGCCTAACTGACGAGGTACCACTGAAGCTTCTGAATGTGCAGTCTGGCAAGAGAGATCATTGGAATAGAAGAGGCCATGAATCCCAAGGTTTGAAGAAATTCTCTGACTGGAACAGCAGGCAGTGGAAGAAGACACTGAAAGAAATGTGTCAGGGACAGAACTTTTGGAGGTGGGAGACAGGCCAGCATTGACAGTTTTAATCCTGCAACCCATATACTCATGATCCTGAGAGGGGTTTGGGCATAGTTCTGAAAGTGGATAATGAATCCCAGACTTTGGAGGAGAGAGATGGAAAACTCCAAATCCTGTAACAGGCAAATAGGAGAAGGTGCCTGAAGCAGTAGGTGGTTTAGATAAGGAAAAATCTGGATGTCTTGGAGCCTGCAAAAGGCAATCACAGATAGGCATTTTGTGAATATCCTTGGGGCAGTAGAGAGGCCAAAGGGCAAAGCAGAGAACTGGAAATGAAAGGAAGAAACACAGAAATGTAAAATCTTCCTGAAGAGAGGGTGAATAAGAATATGAAAGTAAGCATCCTTTAGATCCAAGGACACCAGAAAAGCCTGGGGCAGTACAAGGGGAAACAAGGTTTGAAGAGTAAGCATCTGAAAAGAAGGAACCTTAAGAAAGGTATTGAGCAAGGAGATATCCAGGATATATCTCTAAGTGCCCTCCTTTCAAGGGACCTGGAATATCTTGGAGTAAAACTCCCCTACCTACTCGGGAAGGAGGGAAAGGCTGAATAGTGCATTTGAACAGGCACTGGAAGCAAGAGTTTCACACCACAAAAATACTTTATTGCAAAAACCCTCAAAGAAATTGTACAGATCAGTGCTTTCATCATAAAAACTTGGAGACTATCAGATAAAAACAGAAAATGAAGCTACTATCTAAAAACTTGTAACAAATCATTTGACAGTCTGCCAAAAATTTTAAACCATTTTATACAAAATTCAACCTCTTGCTTCCAAGCAATTTGTTTGTGGGTTTGTGCAATAAACTTTTGTAGTGTGAACCTCTTGCTTGGATTTAATAGTTTGTATTTTCTTCATTTGGTTATTAACAGGTTGAATAGTTCCCTGGTCAACCAGGGACCCAAGGACTTCTGAGAAATGAGGAAATTGTTCCAGAGGAGTTTGGGAAATTGCTGAAAAAGGAGGGAGAGACTTCCAAATCAAGAAGCAACCCTGACATATGATAGATAGAACCAAAGAATACAAGGTGATAAGATGCCATCTTGAAGAGACTTAGTCATAGCAGCAGCAGCAGTCACAAAGAGAATTTTATTTTTCAAAGGAGCATCCACCAACTTGGCCTTAATGTCTTCAGCTAATGACTACAGGCGAAGCCAAGAATAATGCCTCATGACAGACCCAAAAGCTGCAGCTCTGGAAAAGGCATCAGTAGCATGACAGCTACACCTGATACAGTGACAAGCCACCTGAAAGGTAGAACCCAAAATAGACAGAAGATTTTTCTTCAGAATCATGGAGGTCAGAAATAATGCGATAAGCCTGAGCAATCAAGGCCAGAGCATATCTAGCCATGAGGATATGTTAATTGAAAGCCCAAAAGGCCAAAGTAGAAGCAGTATAAACCTTCTTACCAGTTCTCCCCAATCTCTGCCCTACTATCCTTATCTAAAGGCAAAAGCTTGGAAGAGAGCAGAAATTTAGAAGGCTTATCAGAGGAGACCAACACCACAGTAGGGTCCACAGAAGGGCACTTAAATCGACAACCCTCAGGAACCTTATAGAACCTGTCAGGTTTCTTTGGAGCAGGAGGCTGAGAACTGAGAGACATA
The DNA here is from genome assembly GCF_019279795.1 of Protopterus annectens. NCBI lineage: Eukaryota > Metazoa > Chordata > Ceratodontiformes > Protopteridae > Protopterus > Protopterus annectens. The sequence goes on from NC_056750.1 coordinate 686,284,850, forward strand.
GCAGCAGCTATAAAGGTGTCTAAGAAATGCAGAAGTACTGCAGGAGGTTTAGGGGGTGCACCTGAAGCAGCTCAAAATACCTTTTCTGGATATCAGATACTCGAAGAATCCCACTTAAAGTATTCCATCATTCTAGCTATAGTGTCTCCAAAAGACAATTCCTGAAAAGGAGACTCAGGACTAATGCACTCTTCTTCAGAACCATAAGGCAAAGGTGAACACATCTGAGAAGACTAAGACAAACATCCATCATCAGACACTGTACCCTCATCTGAGAAATTGGGTTCCCTAGTCCATTTGGAAGGAGTTGAAGTCCAAGGGGGATTAGGCACAGAAATCCCTTGGGGATGCTTTAGGGACATTAAGGCATTAAACAGGCTGAGTAAACTCCTGCCATTCCCTTTGAGGATCCTTAGGGATACAGAAGTATAATTAGTCTTCTGCTTTTTCTTGGTAGGGACATCAGCTCTAATACACACCTGAGGTTTCGACCCTTGAGATTCCATAAGAGTAGCTGGAACCACTTTCCTGACCAGAATCTGCAGAATCCCTCTAGGGTCCTCCAAGATAATCAACCACAGTTCCCACTCAATGTCAGAGGATGTGCGAAATGAAGGATCCATGCCAGTCTCCAATGGGGTTGCTGCAGACAACTCTGACACTGGATGGCCTACAGAGCTATTACCCACTTCAGCAAAAACATCCAGGGGAAGTTGGACAACCAAAGAATACAGTCAAGATTTCTTGGCCTTCTTCTCACTTAACAGTCCCTCAGGGTTAGACGATTCCACCATGCTACCCTGGTCTAACAATTTAAGCCTCTGGTTCTTGCGATAGATGGCCATGGAAGACAACCAGCTTCTAAGAGTCTTAAGCACAAATGCTTCACAAATGTTACAGGATTTAAGGTTTGGGGAAGCATCCAGGCAAAAAAAGACACTGTTTATTATGATCCTTCTGGGGAATTCACCTTTCACATTGACATTTTCCCTTTTTGGATGATATGAACCCTAGGTAACCAAAAGAGAACATGGACAAAAGAAAAAAGACCCCAGCAGAGCACTTATTGAACAGCTAGGAATTCAGCACAGCAAAAGGGCATTCAGATCGATGAACAATGATGACGTTTGGGCTGGTGGCAAAGTTGTTCTGGGTAGCTGCATTCATACATCACCTTTATCCCCTACATCCTGAATGGGGGGAATGTGTGAATGTGTGTGATGTATGATGCATATAAAATCTGAAGGCTTTGATATACTGGCCACGGTATGGGCTACACTTGGCAGGAGATCCCCAAGGTGAAGACTACTGCAACAGTGATATGGAAGGACATAAAAATACTTATGTGGCAGCTTTTATGCATAATAGGAATCATTTATGGATCAGTAGCCAACATTTGTCTATATCAAAACTGAATTTATTAAAAATCCTTATTATACTGCAGACCTGGGCTAGATCATGAATCAATCACTCATGTGGTGAAGGATGTTTGCATTTTTACAGTGTGACTGATCAAGAAGCTATGCAGAACCAGATTCACAGAATGGTCCAGAAAAAAAAATTCTGTCTTGCTTGGATAAGAGACAATGAACTGAAGGGCTGAACTGAAACTGATAAACAGCATCACCATCACTGTAAACAGTGCATGTCAAACAGCATTATAAAATGGCCGAGCATACTCATTCTGATTGGCACAAGAGCAGTGGTTAGAGTGCATAACATCATTGTTATTCACTATGTCTAGACCAACCACAGGAAAGGAAAATAGCAGCAGAAATAAAGCACTCGGGCTGCCAGATGTTAGACAGTGACATATGTGATGCCTCAGCACACTACAGTCTCTCTCATTTATTTTTGCTGAACCAACCCAGGAGTGATATTACACAAAAGGCAATGTTCTTATCCCTGGTGTGGCAGTTAAAGAGGCTTTAAGGATATTACCTGCTAACATACTTCACATTATAGTCTAGGGATACAAATTCTTTAGTCTTATATTCTGTGAATAAGCAAGTTATATTACTAAAGGGTCCACTCTTTGAAGAGAGGTACTTGTGTCAAATGATACTCGTAGTTCACAAAAGAATAGCGGTTTACACACAACTGACTGACTATATGAACCACACATAACCTGCCTCTGAAAATAAAACTAAAACACAATGACTAAGTATAGGTAATCAGGCTTTATAAATTAAGGTTTAAAAAAAATCTGACCTCAGCAGTCACATTTAAATGTGTTTTTTTATTTCTGTCTCTTGTTTTACAACATTTAATCTATGTACTGCTTTGTGAAAATTCTCTCTGGACAGCAATGTTTCCTGATAGTGGGAAAAAATATATTGACTGGTTTAAAAAAAAATTCCATGCCATGGATGACTGACAGTGTGATGTTTGTTTCAGTTCTAATCCAGTTAAGTTAACAGTAATGCCTGATAAGTGTTCCTTTATTTCCCTATAACATTCACCCTAAGGCGTCATGAGGTCTGGCATGACACCACAAAGGTCCACCTTTTTCTCTGCGATTAGCAAATGGCCTTTTTTAAACTATATGTTTTTTTTTTTTTAAGAGATGACTGCTTGTTTTCTTCCTTTTTTTTAAAAGATGAGGTAATTATTTTCCTAGCTAATTTATAGTAGAATACTTTACATATTGTATTTTTTAGAAATGGTTGGATAAACCTGTGTGACTGAAAAATATGTGTGTACATGTGCAAGAGTGTACGTCTGTATCTATGAGATGTGTACATATGATTTTGTCTAAGTATTTTTGTGTGTAGCTCTGTGTATGCATATGTGATATTGTGTGTTTGCACATATTCATGTGGTTGTGTCTGCATGTGCATATATGCATCTCTCTTTTAAACAATTTAAGAAAGCAACATTCACCATTGCAGTATATATCTGACTAACTGTGATACTCTACTTTACATTTTAACAACACAGTACTTTACTGGGATGATAAATATACCTAAGTACTTTAGATGTACTTGTGAGTGCTGCTGCAAAACTGGGATGGAAGATCCAGCTGGAGCTTGGACACTTTGCATTGCACTTTCTAGCAATGGAAAAGCAACAGAAAAATAAAACACTGGTTGAGCTGAATCTGCAAAGTTTAAAGCAATCAAGAACATTTGTTGGAACTTTCACGGTCTGACAGCTATTTTAACAGCTGTTATCCTAGCTGTCAAACTGATAAAGCCCAAAGTCTTACATGAGTTTGGTCTGGTATGTTACTGACAAGATTACAGAACTGGTAAAAAGTTTTACAGCAAAAAGATCTTACTTTCTAAGTAATCCGTGTTGTCTATTTTAATCAGGCTTTACACACCAATATATAATGGGCAAAGAAAACTAACCAATCTGTCCGCTGGGTACTTGTACATGAAATGCATTCTATGTACAGCAGCAGAGGTGCAGTAATAGTATGGCCAAGGATGCAGCCTCCCTATGTGCAAGATGTCCAGGGGGTGATCTTCAAGAAAAGCATTCAGTTTCTGAAGGTCAGTACTGTGCAGAAGTGTGTCAGTGATCCACACATGAACTAGTGTAATACTCATATTCAGAAATGAATTAACCTTATAATACAACGTGAAACACTACTCACAAACCATTCCAACTCTCATTACCCATAGAACCAAACTCCATAGAATTACACATGCTTTCTCCTCTCAGGCACCTATTGTTTGGCAAGCTCTCTGTCATCCACTTTAAGGAAGTCAAAGCTTACTCCAAATTCAGAATGCAATTTAAAAAAACACTTCTTCATCCAAGCCAAATGCTCCTGTTTCAACACAGTACACATCACCGAACGCACTATCCTTATATGCCCTTTCCAAATCTCTTCTGCTCTCTGATTTACTGAAGGTTGACCCACTGTAGAAATTATTACATATATATTGTACATTGCACTCTGCTTATTCAATAGAATGCATCTACACAGTTATTATTTGTAAATTGACTGCACTACTTTGTTATTGCTTACATTTCTATATTTTTGAGGCATATTTTGTTTTTCAGCTGGGCTAGGCCTAAGACTGGCCAATATTGATCAATGTACTACCCTAGTAAAAAATACAAATGAATAAATAAATGCCAGGTAGCAAGCCACTTGTTACATTTTTAGCAAGCTGTTTGTAAAGAGAAAGGATTTTTTTTGTGGTCCTCAATAGACAGAGGGAGAGGACATTTTTTTTGGTTCTCAACATAATAGGGAATAACCACAATGTTATCTAGCCAAGATTTTGAATGTATGTTCTCCCCGCGGTCGAGTGGCATTCGAAAGACATGCATAAATGGGCGTGCCTTCGTTGAAGATTGGGCGTCGAGCTGGCACCTCAGCACCATAAAAATCTACTGCCAATCATTAGCAGACTGGAGTTCGACTGTGGCGACACCTAACCGGGAAAAGCCGAAAGAAGAACAAACAAGTCAAGAATCGGATGATGTGAGTATCTCGATTAAACACATCTGACTAGCTGATGAATAATCATTTAAGGAAAATAACTAATGATTTTACAATGAAGGGATATGACACCCAAGTTGCAAATAACGTTAGCAATGAAATCAGGCAGTGCACCATTCCACTTCTGCCAGAACCACCTTATCTGTTGAGCCATTTACTGATAGAAGTATTCCCTTGCTTTCTAAACCACAGAGGACAGTGAGATGCATGCTAACTTATAATAAAAATATCAACACTGTTAAACGAATTATAAATACTGACTTATTTTGCAGGATGTACCAGAGTTAAGAACAATGATTTCAGATAGACCATAGTTTGGTTAAAAGAGAAATGTTAACCTGAAACAGTTACTTTTGTTATAAAGAGCAACCACGCATTCCTACCCTTGTCACAACTACTAAGAAGGGTACCTTTAAGTGTTGAAACTGTCTGTTGTAAGTATATCTATACTGATAGAGTGTGTTCATCCAGTGACTGGTCAAGAATTTCAGCTGAGTGATAGGGAATTGTAATGCTAGGAATTTAGTATATCTGGCTTTGTGTGTATGTTGTGATACTTACTACGTAGATAAGACTGATCAAAAATTGACAGCATATTAGTAATCATGTCTCTGAGATTAAGAAACAGACAACTAATGTGCTGTATAAACACAAAGCTGATAAGAGGGCCAGAGCATGATTTTAAACTTTGTATTTTGCATGTTGTTTATGAATCTTTGCATAGTGGTAACATTTTTCATTATAGTGAATTAGATACATTTTATTGGATTTTACTTTTGAAAGGCCATGTCTCCAGGTCTGAATGGGCATGTATCTTTGAAGCCACTTCTTAATGACACACATATGAAAGTATGAAATGATTATGTAAATATAAATTCAGCCTTTTGGTTTTAATATGTTTTATTTATTTGCATATTTAAATTTTATGGAACTATATTTAATTTTAAATGTGCTACATGACTAGCGTGTATACATCATGTGGGTCTATATCAGAACATCGAAGTATTAAAACTTTGAATGTTCTGATATTGAACACTATTCGGTGAATGCTAAGAATAGCGAAGCTGCAGAACAGCAAATTCTTTCCTTGGGAAAGAATTCAGTTAGCCGTTTCTGTGGATTCGCTATTCTTAGCGCTGTGGTGGAAAGTTACGGGTTGGGTTCAAGTAAGTGTGTGGTTGTACATTAGGGTTAGGGGCAGGTTAAGTGAGTTAGGGTTAGGGCACGGGTTAGGTGAGTGTGTGACAGTGACAGACCTTAGAATTAAGGGTTTGGGTTAAGGTAAGTGGGTAGATAGTAGTGTATGTTTAGTTTAGTGTAGCATTAGATGTAGGAATTTAAGTGTATGTGTGTGGTTGCTGTTTGTTTGATGTGCTTCTGTTGTGTGTTTGTGTTTCGGAGCAACAAATTTTTTCCATGGGAAAAAAATTTGCTGTTCTGAATGTTCGATATTTTCATGTTTAGATGTTTTGGGGCTGATGAAATAGCGTTCGCTATTTTCATCTTTTGATAACGTGATATAAACGCCATCATGTCACCATCTCATATTGTATTTAAATGCGTCACATGACTGGCATATATCATGTGACTATTCCACCTTGTATTTAAATAGTGGTTGCGCTTATCTATTTAGATTTGCCTGAAGAAGCCACTCTATGTGGCAAAAGTTTTTAACTTGTGATCTTGGAATAAAGTATTTTTGCACTTTTGGTGATTTGCACGTTTAATCAATTTATTGTTTTTATGGTCTTGGATTTCTTGAAACCTATTGTGATGCCCACCACTGGCAACAGTAATCAAGGAGCCTCAATCCTCACCACTAGCACCAGTGGTGGATGTACACTGAGAGGATATCAGGTACACACAGCATTTTCAGATGCAGCTGTCTGCATCAAGTGCAATTTCCCTTAAGAGCACACAGAGACCAGTCATTCTGGAGCTGGTTACTCCCTCTTTCTCCAAATCCCCAATAAGACTCCCCACTGGCACAGCTATAAGGTTAAGATCTCAGCTCAGTGGCCAAGCCAAGACCTCCAGAGCCCTCTCTGTCCAACCAGTGCTTCATGTCCCTGCCCAAGTAGCACACATACACCCTTTTTGAGGTTTATTTTACACACACACAGACACACCTGGGAAAGGCTGGCACAGGTTTACTAGCTATGCCCCTTCTGCCCAGACTATAAAGTAATCATCACTGCCACCAGCCATGTCCTTAACTACTTTAAGGCCCTTAACAAAGGGCGTCCAATCTTACTGTGTAATGTTACTATCAATGCAAATGGTAGTCTGACCAAGAGCAAGGCTATTAGGAGTGGCCCACAGTGTCATCAAATATGCAAGTACTCCAACTTAAATATGTCGCACAAATATCAGCTACAATGAAAGAGATTAATATATTTAATAATTAAAAACAGAAGTATGCCCCAGAGAACAAATATTGCATTATATAATTAAGTAAAATAAAAACACACTAAAAAATATAGTGGAACAAACCATGACACGAGGAACCATAAAACAAGGAACACATATAAGAGGTAAGCACTTTCACAATTAGCTTCATCAGACCATAAAAGCCATGTCCCTAATCACTTAAATATATAAAAACAACAAGCCAATCAGAAACAAATTGTCTTAAACCATTGTTCATCAGTTAAAACAACTATGCAACAGGAAATATGAATATAAAAAAAGGACAAACTGCCTACATAAAAATGCATATAAAAATATATATCTAAACTTGTATTTAAGCCCCTAGATTTCAAAATGGGTTTAAGGGGAGCTTTTTCATTGAGGCTTTTGCCCTGGTCTGCCCTTAACCTAATAATCTATTTCACCTCCTTGCTTTCTGTGAAATTTGTAATAACTCCCTCCCATAGGCTAGGCTTAACTTCGATGACTAAAAATTTAAAAACATGCTGATCATCAGTTTGTTTGATATGTTTAGCAAGTGCATTATTGTTCAAACGTACCCTGATATTATATAGATGCTCCCTTATTCTTTCCTTTAACATCCTGTTTTGCCTACATAATATGACTGACATGATACACAATAAGCCAAATAAGCCACATGTTGAGGAAAACAACTAGCAGAGACCTTAAAAACAAATCTTCATCCAGTGTCGGGGTGTATGAATTGAACACTACTATTGATGTAATCACAATATTTACATGTACCACATTGAACTGCAGAGAACATATCAGTGCAACTGAGTCAAGGACTCCTTTGGATACCAAAATCCTTTTTAAATTCATTATCTTCTTATACAAGAAACATGGTACATCCCCTACTATCGCTTTCAACTCAGGATCCACCGTTAACACATCCTAATGTTTCTTAATATCTGCAATGTTCCTAGTATCACTTGTGTGGTATAGGGGGAACGTAACCTTCCTTAAGCACACCCTTGAAGTAGTATTTACCTCGACATTATCCTGGGGTGAATAGTAGGGGCATGCTATATCTCCCCTAAGTCTTAGTATCTCCTTTAGAACATGATCCACTTCCCTTTCTTTATACCCTCTAACTAGGAGTTTATTTTTAAGTGTGAATAACAGTAAAACTCATCATCTGATGCACTAAGTCTAGATGCCCTCATACCTTGAACTTTAATTACATTCTTAAAAACATAATTCAGGTCCATGCTACATCTGTGTAATATGGTATTCCTATAGCAAGATTTCCTAAACACCCCTGTGTTCACCATACCATTATCTAATCTTTGTACAAAGACATCTAAATATTCAACCTTAATGTTAGAGAATACCATAGAAAACCTTAAATAAGTACTTGCCATATTTAACTGATTACAAAAAATTTTCATGTCTTCTTTACCATCTGTCCAAATAAAAAACAAGTCATCAACAAATTGACAATAGAATGGTACAAAACATTTAAACAAATGCATCTTAAATATATATTCTTCTTCCCATGATGTCATGAACATATCAACATAGCTATTGGCATGTGAGGTTACCATTGCTACGCCATCTTTCTGCAAATAAAATATCCCATCAAACAAAAACATTGTTCTCGAAGACTGTTTCCAAAAACAGACAACAATACAATAAATGACCGACTGTACTCACTATATTTAATTAAATAATTCTTCAACAGCTTAATCCCCTCACCATTGTGGATCATGGTAAATAATGACTGGACATCTAAAGTTACAAAAGATGATGATGGGTATTCAAAGGTTTGTTCACCATCAAATAAATAAATCAAAAGAAATTAACTTACTCATTAAGCAGTCATTCAGCAAGTTCAAAATTCTCTTCTATACTGTATGAATTTTAGTGACATCAATTAATGAGTAAAAATTAATAACACTTAACATTAACGTCATGGAGTCAAAATAATTAGACCTATTCATTATCACAATAGAACCGCCCTTATCAGTCAGCCTTATTAATATAGTGTTATCTTCTTGTAAAGCAGTCATAGCCAATCTTTCCTTAACACTAAGGTTACCACACATATTCCTATCCTTCCTTTTGGACTTACTGGCTATATCATTAAAAAAAGTTATGAATTATTCTCTACCAACTTACTAAAAGCATCAACCAGGAAATGCGACTTCGGTATATAAAGACTAGGTTTTTTTTAAAACAGATACTATTATTTAAATCCATATTACCAAATTCAAGCTTCAACAAAACATTTCTACTAAAAAGTTTAACATCCAATACTGTATCAGTTAAGTCACTTCTTTGTGTTGGAATAAAGGAGAGCCCTTTTTCCAACAATTCTCTCATCTCTGGTCAATATACAGTCAGAAATATTCCATATTATTGTGCCCCTACATGATTCCACATTTTCTTCAATGATTGACCAGGGTTTCTTTCTACTGATAGTTTCTGCTTTGTCCGCCCCCTGCTCCTAGACCTTTTCCCTCCTGCTCACAGAAAGCAAGGAGGTAAGATGGATTATTAGGTTAAGGGCAGACCAAGCGAAATACCTCAAAGCTTCCCTTGAACCCATTTTAAAATCTACGGGCTTAAATAAATAAATAAATCTTTAGATATATATTCTTATGTTTTATTATATGTGTTTTTATGAATGTAGTTTCTTATGTCTATTTTATTATATTCATATTTCCTGTTACACAGTTTTTATTGATGAACAATTGTTTAATTAAGACAATTTGTTTCTGATTGGCTCTTTGTTTTTATATATTTAAGTTATTAGGGACATGGCTTTTATGGTCTGATGAAGCTAATTGTGAAAGTGCTTACCTCTTACTTATATGTGTTCCTTGTTTTATTAAAAGTTTGTTTTATGGTTCCTCGTGCTATAGTTAGTTCCACTATATTTGTTAGTGTTTTTTTAAATTTAATAATAAATAATAAAAGAACAAGACAATAGTCTGCATATAATCACAGCAACATCAAAGTTTAAAATCACAGGAAATATTTAAAACAACATTGCAGGACAGTCTCAAATAAAGAAAAAACATCTAAACTATGCTTCACTACATTCCTGACTGAATCTAAGAAAATTATATGGTTTCCCTAGACTGACTTACTCTTAGCAAGGTAGATGTGTGGTGAATGGATCTTGTCAGGTCAAAGACAAAATACAGAATACTCAGTCTCTCTCTCAGAGAGTTCTTAAATTAATATACCAACTATTACTGTTGGGATAGCTTGCATGATGACATCACTTCTTGTCATCTGACTCTATCCCAAATGAAAAAACAACCATTGATGCAGCTGGTAGCATTTAACATCTACCTGTGACAATACAACACACAAGGGCTTTTCCTCAAATCTTGGTACTTTCTGTAAGTCATAAAACACTTGCAAGACAATACAGAGAACCTCTGGTTAGAGACATTGTGTCTGTTACTGCACTGAAACTAAAATAACATCCTTTTATTAAGTGGCCATAAAGTAATTTAAATTTTCAGCTATTTTTCTGAATGTAACCTCATGTGTTCCAATTTCCATTGTTAAAATATACACATCTAAGCAGTTACAATAGTGTATGTACATTTCTGTTGTGTTCCAGTAGGGTACACTGTGGATACATTTTTAAAGCTCAGTACTTTACAACCCTTTTCAACACACACTTCTGTACCAGCAGTTTGATATACACATAACAGAGTTCTAATACATTTGTGACACAAACATATGGGTCATGTTGATGTTCACAAATGATAAAATTATTTACAAAATTCCAGATAGCTGGGCTGGCAATATCTCATTTTGTGACATTTCGTCCCCCCTCGAAGATTCAAGCTAGTTTTTCAAGTGGCTCTTGAGAAACACTGCTTGAGAGAGTTGAGCCTATCTGGGAATACCTTACCTCATTCCCTGTCTTGAGACTCCAGCTGCCTTGGCATGGCTGACCCCAGTACAGTGCTGCAACGGTCCTATTATATGCCTGCAACCCTAGGCTGCACCACAGTAATTTGGGATTTTTCTGGCTGGCTCCTTGTAGGCATAGATCCCATTCAGACTCCTCCTGCCTTGTAATGCAAATACTTAGCACCAGAGCCTCCCTATCATGGTAAGGTTTCATCGTGTTAACATGGTACAGTTTGTGCCCCTAGCTCCTGCCTAGCAGTTCTACCATCTAGTTAACATCACTGACTTTTGTTACCACCTTGATGGGTCCCTCTCAAGCTGCCTACAGGTTGTGTCTGACAAGGAATTGCCATAACCTACTGCCCCTACAGCATACTCTCTAGCTTGAGCATTTCTGTCATACCAGACCTTTTTCTGCTGGTGGGCTTCTGCCAGGCTCTCCTGGTCCAAGCCTATGAATTCCCTGAGCCTTGTCCCAAGGTTTAGGACATATGCCACAATACACACCTTGTGGGATTCACACTCACCCTTCCCACTCATCATGAATCAAATCCAGAGGTCCCCTCATGTGGATTCCTGTGGCACCTCTCTGTAAGCAAACAGATGCAGAAAATATTTGTTCCACTCTTTTATCCCTTGGCCCTGGCAGTGTGCCTGGACTAGTGTCTTTTCCTGCTACTGACTCTGTTGAGGTGGTTTAGGCTGCCCACCATGGGTCCCCTTAGACCCATGAGCAGCACAGGGTATCCCTTTCCTGTGCAGTGATGCCATGCTTGCTAGGTATAGGTCTCCCTTTTCCCCGACTCATTTGCTGTGTTACACTGCCTATCTGCTAACCAGATTCTCATGTCCTGAGGCAAAGTTCTAAGGGCTTGTTCCCTCATCAAAAGGTCTGCCAGCCCTTCAAAAGTGGTGACCTGACACCCACTCACCCATCTACGAAAATAAGTGCTTAACTCAGCAATATATTCACACACACTTTCATCTGCCTTGCGTCTATGCTCATGACACTTTTTTTCTAAGCTTCAGGTGTTAACTTAAAACACTAACAATTTTTAACAGTATTATAATTTAAGCAATTAGTATCAGACAATTTAGAAATAGCAGTTACAGCTTTACCATGGAGTAAGGGGTTCAGGAACCATACCCAGAGCCCTTGATCAACATTATACTGTTTACATACCCTTTCAAACATATGAATAAATCTATCAAAAATATCACCCTATGTAAACTGTGGAAGAAGTTTACAGACCTTTGTTGCTTCTGGGGTTTGGTTACTCCCTTTCCCATTACATCCATGACCCTGGCGAAGAGTCTGCATCTCCTTTTCATGTTGCTTCTTCCTCTCATTTTCTTCAGCTTCCAGACGTCTCAGTCTCTCTTGTAATTCTAATTCAATTTGTTGCTTTTTCTCCTTTTCTTCAGCCTCCAAATGCCACAGTCTTTCTGCTGATTCCATTTCCAAATGTTTGGCTTCCAGTTCAAGTCTCTAACTCCAGATGAATTTTTGAGTTATCTGTCGAAAGGTTGAACTGTCCATTTTCTGAGAGTTATGCATCCCCAAAGCCAGTCTGGTTGTCCTCCTGGTTGCTGGTTTGTGATGCATCTGTGACTAAGGCTGCAATAATTTCTGCTTTAGTCAGGTTGGCATGAACCAGTCATTTGGCTTGGCACATCTCAGCCAAATAGCTCCTTGTCAGCTTGCTATATTCCTCTGCTAACATCCTGGCTGCTCTCCCTAACTAAGCTAACAAAAAATAAAACTGTTGTGATATGAAGCTCTGAATGCTCAGTGTGTGGCTAATTGAGTGCACAAGCACCTTCTTTAGTGACCACTGTTTACTTTACAGGCTACAGGAATTTAGCATCCACACCACTGAATCCCAATATGTGGATATTCCATCACTGCCACCAATATATCGGACACCCCACCACTGGCAAAAGTAATCAAGGAGCCTCAATCCTCACCACTAGCACCAGTGGGGGACATACATTGAAAGGATGATAGGTACATGTACAGTATTTCCAGACGCAGCTCTCAGTATCAAGTGCAATTTCTCTTAAGAGCACATGGAGACCACAGTCAGCCCAAGGCTGGTTTGTCCCGCTTTCTCCAGATCCCCAATAAGGCTCCCCACTGGCTCAGCTGGAGGATTGAGATCTTAGCTGAGTGGCCAAGCCAAGACCTCCAACACCTTCTCTGTCCAACCAGTGCTTTGTGTCCCTGCCCAAGTAGCTGACATACACACACACACACACACACACACACACACACACACACACACACACACACACACACACACACACACACACACGCACACACACACACCTGGGAAAGACTGGCACAGGTTTACTAGCTACGCTCACTTCTGCCCAGACTATAAGGTAGTTATCACTCCTACCAGCCACATCCTTATCAGCTACTTTAAGGCCCTTAACAAAGGGTGTCCAGTCTTACTGTGTAATGTTACTATCAATACATAGGGTAGTTTGACCAGGAGTAAGGCTATCAGAAGTGGCCCACAGTGTCCCCAAATAAGTATGCAAGTACTTTCAGATCTTAAATATGTCTCACAAATATCAGCTACAATGAAAGGGTTAAATATATTTAATAATCAAAGAACATGAAAATACTCAGTATATAATCACAGTAACATCAGAGTTCAAAATCACAGGAAATATTTAAAACAACATTGCAGGACAGTCTCAAAGAAAAATATCTAAACTATACTTCACTATATTCCTGACTGAATAAGAGAATTATACTGTTCCCTAGACTGACTTACTCTTAGCAAGGCAGATGTGTGGTGAATTGATCTTGTCAGGTCAAAGACAAAATACAGAATACTCAGTCTCTCTCAGAGAGTTCTTAAATTAATCTTTCAAATATTACTGCTGGGATAGCTTACAGGATGACATCACTTATTGTCATCTGACTCTATATCAGATGAAAAACAACCATTGATGCAGCTGGTAGCATTTAGCATCTACCTGTGAAAATACATACACAAGGACTTTTCAAATCTTGGTACTTATTGGAAGTTATAAAACAATACAACACTTGCAAGGCAATGCAGAGAACCTGTGTTCTAGACATTGCGTCTGTTACTGCACTGAAATTGAAAGATAACATTATTTAATTATGTGGTCATAAAGTAATTTAAATTTTCAGCTATTTTTCTGAAATTAACCTCCTGTGTTCCAGTTTCCATTGTTAAAATATATACATCTAAACAGTTACAATAGTGTATGTACATTTCTGTTTCAGTAGGGTATACTGTGGATACATTTTTAAAGCTCAGTACTTCATAACCCTTTTCAACACACACTTCTGTACCCGCAGTTTGATATATACATAACATACAGTTTTAATACATTTGTAACACGTGCATGTATGTATGTATATATATATATATATATATATATATATATAAAATGCATGCACTCAAGTCACTCCACAACAAGTACAAATACGACTTTGTCATTGTCCATGTTGGAGTGAATGACTTGAGATGTACCTCCATGGACTACATGAAGAGAGACATGGAAGAGCTCTCGGATCATGTGCCCCAGGCAGGTATGACCCTAGCCCTGAGTAGCATCCTGCCTTCGCCCAGAATTATACCACAGTATAAGGACAAAATGATTGACTACAACAATTGGCTAAGCTTCTGGTGTCATTCAAAGGGGATCCAGTATCTGTCTGCCTGGGATGACATGATCAACAGACCACGATGCTTTGCCAGAGATGGTCTGCACCTGTCACCCCTGGGATTCAGGTTAATGACTAAAGCTCTTGCCACCACTATAGTGTCTTGTTTTGGCAAGGTTCAAAGGACAAAGCCACCACCATAACTGACAGAAGCATGCAAAATCTGAAGGTAATGCTACTAAATACTAGAAGTCTAAACCTCAAAATGCACTCTCTTGAGGCACTCCTAAAAATGGAGAAAATCAATATCTGTGCAGTAACTGAGACCTGGTTCAAGGCTCCAGAGAGCACCCCTACAATACTAGGTTACAACTCTTACCACACTTTTCAGCCACCAAACCAAGACCGAAACACTAAAGGTGGAGGAGTGTCCATATTCACCAAGGATATTCACATCTCCAGGCTAGTTGCCCAAGACAATGCATCTGAAATTCTCCAAGTGCAATTAACACTAGGTAAGACTGCAATACAAATTGTAGCTTGCTACAGATCCCCCGCCATGCCCCAAGATTCTCACTACATCTTTCTAAGCATACCAGAAAATATTAAGATACAACCAAACACCCTAATACTGGGTGATTTCAACTACCCTGCCACTAACTGGGAAAACTACTTGGGTACCAACACCTAAATTCCAATGCCCTGGGTCAACTAATCCATTGTCCCACCAGGGGCTCCAATATCCTAGACCTGGTCATTACCAACATGGGAGATAGATGCTCCACACCAGTGGTCACCCCCTCATTGGTCAGGTCGGACCATAAGCAAATCACCCTTGACATCCACATCCCACCCCCAGCCCCCAGTAAGGAAACCTCCGTAAAAAACTTGTACAAAGCCAAATTCATGCTGCTTAAGTCAGAAGTGACAAACTTCATGACATCCATGCAGACGGGAGCTAAAAGTTCGACTGCTGAATCCTAAATTAAGGCACTGTATGAGCACATCCACTCGTGCATGAATCATGCCATCCCAAATAGAACCAAGATGCTCTCCTCCAAAAAAAAGAAGCCAATCTGGTGGTCCCCTGCCATAAACAAACAATACAACAGAAGAAACTATTGCAGAAAAGAGGAAAATCCAAGGATGCAGAAAACTCCCTTAACAGCCTCAGTAAGAAGCCGAGATCCCGCATAAAATCCTCCAAAGTTAGTTACGAAAATAAAATTGCTAAAGATTCCAAAGACAACCACAAGGCATTCTATAGTTATGTCAAGAATCTAAATGTTAATGATCAGATATGCTCTGAGCTGCAACAGAATGGCATTAAATATACTGATGCCAAAGATATTGCCAATATCCTGGCAGATCGATTTAGTGCCAACTTCACCCCCCTCTCACCCCCTAAAGGGCCCATCTCAATGCCAAAAGATTGCCAAATTCTGGTAATCACAGCCACACAGGTAGAAACCGCACCCTCCAAAGCTAAGAATACAGCATCCATGGGACCAGATGACATCCAGGCTGTGTACTACATGAACTACAAAATGAACTGGCACCTCACCTAAGTGTCATGTTTAATCATAGCTTCACCTCAGGCTTCGTGCCCACTGAGTGGCACACAGCTACAGTTATTCCACTCCACAAGAGGGGGATCCACCTTGAATCCTGGGAACTACTGTCCCATCAGTCTGACGAGCCTGATCTGCAAGGGCATGGAACACATTATCATGGAACTTATAAACAAAGACATTGGCAACCTTCAAACACTGGACCCCACTCAGTTTGGGTTCATGAAGGGCCGATCTTGTCTCCTGAACCTGACTGACTTCTTTGAATCAGTCCAGAGCTGTGGATGAGGGTAAGGCAGTCCACACAGCCTATCTGGACCTTGCCAAGGCCTTCAACACCATCTCCCACTCTGGAATGACAGATAAACTTACTAAGCTGGGCATAAATCCCTATGTCACTCGATGGGTTGCCAACTGGCTTACTGACAGAACCCACACAGTAAAAGTAGCAGACTCCAAATCCAGCTCCAGACAAGTGACAAGTGGAGTACCTCATGGTTCAGTCCTGGGACCGCTCTTGTTTGGCATCTACTTCTCTAAAGTACAGACCAACACTAAGGGACTCTGGCTAACAAAGTTCGCAGATGACTGCAAACTGGGAGCCATTACTGAATCCCCAAATTATGTGGATATTCTACAAAAGGGCCTTACAGAAATAGATGCTTGGGCTCAAGCTTAATGCCAAGAAATGTATAGTTATCCCCTTTGGGAAAAAACATGCATCCATGAATTACCACATAGGTGGCAGTACACTTCTTCTTTCGGCTTTTCTTGGTTAGGGGTCGCCACAGTGGATCACATGTCCGCTCATGATTGGCAGTGGAGTTTTACAGTGTAGAGTTGCCAGCCCGGCACCAAACCTTCCACAGGAGACCCACACACCTAGGACCAATTTAGAGTGTTCAGTCCACCTACTGCATGTCTTTGGAATGTGGGAGAAAACCATTGCACTCGGAGGAAACCCACGCGACCACAGGGAGGACATGCAGACTCCACGCAGAAGGCACCCCAGCCAAGGATTGAACCGTAGAATCTCTTGCTGTGAGGTGACCATGCTAACCACTGCACCACCGTGGCTGCCCATAGGTGGCAGTACACTAAACACCGAAAGTGTGATGAGACACTTAGGGACACAGGTGGACAGTGATCTCACCTTCGATAACCACATTGCCACAACAGTCAGGAAATCCTGCTATTTGGCACACCTCATCACTAAGGGCTTTTCATCCAGAAAAAAAGGAGGTCATTGTTCCACTGTATGCATCCCTCATTAGACCCATTATAGAGTAAAACGCCCCGTTTGATATGTACCTTACAAGACATCTGCAACAGCTGTAAAGGCCACAGAAATACCTCACTAAAAGACTCACAGGCCTAAAGCAGATTCATGCTGACCGTCTAAAAAAAAAACTCCAGCTATACTCTGTGGCATATTGTCTACTCAGAGGTGATCTCTGCTTAACATACAAAGCCATGTCAAACCCTGAGCTGTTGGATATGCTCCACTTAAAGAAATCCCAATCCCTCAGAGCCACACATTCCAGGGATCTAAACCTTGTTATCACAATAACCAAAACATGCTGGAGGGATAGGTTCCTGACCAAGAGACTCCCCATACTCTGGAATAGACTGCCCATACATATCAAGCAGAGTGCCTCCTTGACCTCTTCAAAAGGAACCTTGACGATTGGATGGGAGATCGGAAATTCACCTCGAGGATCATGTCAGTTGCCCTGATAGACAGGGGTCCAGGGAAGTAAATATTGTGGGAAGAAATATCCAGGGAATTGTTATGGCTAGGCTTGTATAGGCCCTAGGGTCGATAGCCTAGTACCAACCTATGAACCTATATGAATCATGTTGATATTCACAAATGACATATAATTATTTACAAAATTCCAGATAGCTGGGCTGGCAATATTTCCTTTTGTGACACCTATATTTAGGAAATAGAAGACCTTTATCCTTCAACTTTGTACCACTCAAAACCTCTGGATCTAAGATATCTCTTCCATGCACACCCCCTTGTTTTTTTGTTGCATACTTAATTCTATTTGACTTTTGTTTTCCAGGAAAGTCTTGCTAGGGAATAACCATTTTTCAGTGCAGGCCCAGAGAGGGAGACAGGTCCACAGTTAAATCAATTTAATACACATATAAAACATCACATATACTTAAGATGACAGTATTTACAATAGTCATATAAATGGTGTTTGCATGGATCAGGAGTACAATTAACTAAATTATATAAGCTGTACATGCTGTATGTTGGGTAGAACTTCCCCCACATATTGGAGGAGCAAATTCTGCAATACTAAAGCTGGAACAACTGTGACTTTTTGATCAATAAAAATGCATTCCTATGTATTGCACAGGATGTGGGTGAAGAAATGGTTGATAAAAAGATGGGATAACGTTTAGTAAATCTTGAAAGGCTATTACTTGAGAAGGCCTGAAAGGTTTTACAGGAAAGAGAAGGTAAGACAAAAAGAACAGATGGATAGGGTGGAGGTGCATTAGTAAGGGAAGTGTGAAGGATGACAAATAAAATGGTGAGATGTGGACAGAATTAAGATGCTATGGTGGGGAGTTAGGCTCTGTTTAAGTTATGGATTATTTAAGCATTAGTAAGTTTAGTCTAGTCTGTGGATACATTGGGGTTATACTTGATGGCTATGTTTGAGTCTAACCCTGGGGATGCACAGATGCATATCCAAGTACTCATGAGATAATGTCCGAGTTGGCACTTAAATGCCTTTGTGATGTTGACTTGTCTCAAATGAGCCTAGAGGAAATTCCATTTATTCGATATGCAGTTTGAATATACTAATTCAGACAGTGCTTGTTGACTTAACTATTTCGAACAAGGATTTTCTTGTTGGAGTATAGGTTTATATTTGGATAGTATGGCTGAATGATGCCGTTTCATGCTGGGTATTTTTCTGGGTTATGAAGTAGCATGTGTGTTGTCAATAACCGAGTGTCAGTGTATCAGTTCAAGCCAATTTAGCTGTTTCAGAGGACAATAGTGATTTCTATAGTATTGATTTGTTGCAAATGTTACTTCTTGGTTATAGGATCACTCAGGTTTATAGGATAGAGGTGAATTTAGGTTACCAAAAACTGGGGAGGCATAGTGGAGTGTTGGAGATATGTAATCTGCAGTGGTCTTTTCTGACCATATCACTGAGGAAAGGTTTTACCCTTTTCAGACTAAGTTTTGGTCAGCAGGCTGTGGAGGTGGAAAGCCAGAAGCACAGCTAGTGTGGGGCAAGAGGGGAAAATGCTCTTGGCTCTTTAATACATACTGGCTGGTATTGCATTTGTGGTAAAACCCGAGTACTGTAGCACTCCCTGTGTGGTCTAAACTGCAGCAACTGGTTGCTACAGTTTAAAGCATCTCTTTTTTTAAGCTAAAACCTGAGTGCTGTAGTGCTTCATGCAGAGTACAAACTGTAACAAATAGTTTGCTACAGTTTAAAAGCAAAAATAGAATTCTTTTTTTTTTTTGCCCAACTAAAATAAGAGAAAGGAGGGTTGGGGTAGTGTGCAAAGATGATATCCAATTGGCTCCTGCATATTTTTTTCATTCATTTTGTTTATTGTATGCTGCCAAGGCATCTGTACTTTACTCTTTGCACTTTAAAAATCAGTGGCTAACTTTCAGCCTACTGTCTTCTATGCATCTGAGATGCATGTACTCTCTAGGCTCAGTCTTTGGCCTCTGTGTCAAGCAACTGGGATTAGTACAGTCTGCCATCCTCTCTCTGTGTAGCTATTTTTCATGACATTTTTTATAGTAAATAGCATCACTAGTACTGTATTCCTGTTTACTATTTACAAAACATGAATGTCCACAGTGAATGTACAAGTTGGACCGGTTATATGAAGCTGGAAAAAACATCAGAATTGTGATTTCTGCTACTTTCTCTGAACCATATTTGTGTGCATGTGTTTTTTTTTTTTTGTCTGTCTCTCAAGTTGCTCCATACCATTCTGTTTTGTGTGCGTTTGTAATCTCTGTGGTTACTATTCATGCATATTGCTGCTGGTGCTGCCTAAAAGTTTCTATGGCCTGTTTTGTCATAGTCACATTTCCCTACAATTAGAGCTAGAATACCTTACTACCAACTCGGCCCTTTTCTAGTTGAAAGGAAGAGCTCATAGAATTGTGAGCACAAACTCACGGATAATTATTATGGTGTCAAGTTGTGAGGTGTGAGAAACAGAACAGTTGTTCAAAAGGTGTGGATCTAGAACATTACGAAAAGTAAAGTGCATACGATCTAATAAATAACATAGGTAACAAAGGGGATTGGCATCACATAGAGCAGCATGCTATGACACTTAAAAAAGGAGGGACACATGACCCAGCACAACCCCTAGCTCAGTCACTGTCAAGTCACAACTGTATAGGTAGCAGTAGCCTTAATTCCTGACATTTACAAACAGACGTTTACCATATCATAGCTGTTTGCATTAAAAACTAGACAAGTCAATGGGGACATAGCAACATGATTTTTATAATGACTTAAGATGCCTGTCATACAGTGCTGGCAATGCATCAATGTAGCCTTCTTTACATCTATGATTTTTATATTTGGGTAAGACACTTGCAACAAAGTGGAGCAAATCTGAATGTAATATATGCAGTAGTCATGAGATAATGAACTTCTGCAACACCTCGTAACCAAATCACAAAAAATAAAAACATCAGATCATCAGAGTGTTTTAGTTTATATATTTCATTTTTAACTGTCAAATAAAATGGTATGACTTATGACACTATCACAGTGACTATCAGGTTTTTCTAATTAATGAAAAAGGTTTACTGTACTAACAGACATGTTATGCAAATGTAGATATATCATCTAAGGAAACAATGGCAGATACAAAATCAAAATACACAAGCTCAGTTTACATTCAGTATGCGACTCTGCTTTACATTTAAACATTTACTTTTCACCAGAAAGGAAAAAAATGCAGTCTTATCCAGAGGAAAAATATTCTAGTACTTCAGTTTTAACATTTGAATGGAAATGTTCAATATTTAAGAGAGAGGCCTCTCTCTATTTTGGCATAGCATCTCAGAAGCCTGCACTAAAATCTAACATGGGCTCCAAACTTTTCATTCTGCAATTTGCTTTTAGGAATTTAAGGTATTTGGCTAAAAGATTCCTGTAATGATCTGACAACTGCCTATTTGTTTGACATTTGTTTACTAGGAAAATCCAACTGGGTAACTACCCATTTTAAGTGGGGGCCCGAGGAGAAAAGCTTCATGGACAATTAGCATAATTACATTGATTTCATTAACTTGTTACACATCAGAATAGGACAATTCATATATACTATGAAATTCAAATAAATAGACAGAACATACATTTATACATACAATAGTGCAAAACAATCTTGCACAATAGATACAGACATAAGGTTTTTCTGAGGAGGGTATATCCACTACAAGTGGACTTCACAAATATTATGATTCAGATAGAAATATGCTAGAAGATGGTTAAATGAGTATGATTATTATTATATGTTGATTTTGTAGGTCATGTAAAACAGGGGTGAGAGAGGAGGAGGAGGAAGAAAGGGGGATAGGAGCTTAGGTATTGAATAGTAATGTGTGGGGTATGTTTAGGGAAGATGCAAGAGGAGAAACAAGGTTAGAAGAAATTATAGCGTTGAGCAATATATGGACAAAGAGGAGGGAATAAGAGGTCAGGTTAATGGAGATGAACAAGAGCAATAAGTTACAGGTGAGGTGGAGAGAGAGCAGAGTTAAGGTAAAGGTGTGCTAAGTAGGGAGAGGGGGAAGAGTGAGGATGAGATGGGGTTTAGTAGGAGGGAATACAGCAAGAACAGACTGATGGTGTCTTAGTGGTGGTGGGATTAGAGTACTAAGAGTATTATATAGTTACACATGATGGGCATTAAGGGTGGAAGGAGTGTAGGGTGGGAAGCTAATAGACAACAAGAATGAGATTTAGCCAGGGCTAGAGCATGGGCAAAGCCAGGTGTTAATCAGGTGTTTAAGTAGTTTTTTTTAAATGAGTTGGGTTAGCTGCAGTTATGATAGGTTGAGGGATAGTGTTCCAAACTTTGGAGACATAGTTGGAGTAGAGATAGTTTCCAGCACTATTGTTGGATTTGGTGATTTGTAGTAGGGATTTATCCGAGGAACAGAGGGCTCAGCTGTTAGTATAGGGTTGGAATAGATTTTGGAGAGCAGGGGGACCTGGTTGGTTTGTCAGTCTGTGGGCAATGATGAGGTGGGTGTAGGTTAAGTAATGGGGTAATTCTAACCAGTTGAGAGTTGTTGTGGTATCTGTGTGGGGACTTTGTTACAGATTTAGCTATTTTATTGTAGCAAGCTTAAAGTTTTGCTAAATCTGTTTTCTTTAGGTTGGTAAAAATAGGGGCGATATATAGCAGAGTAGAGACTACATGGATTCTGGTAACTGCCTGTATGTAGTGTTGGTGAGGAATGGTTTAATTCTCAATAGTGTACCTAATTTTGTGTGCATAGTTTTGATACTCAGATAGATGTTTGTCAAATTACATATTATTGTCAATAACACCACTTTAGCAGTTTTGTTTGGGATACTATAGCTATTATGATATTGCCAGAGGAATAGGCGTGAAATGTTGAAGAATCTATGGATTTACTTGTTCAAATGAGCATACGTTCAGTTTTGCTTGGAATAAGAATCAGTTGCAAGTTTGAGAGCCAGGATTCCACAGTTGAGATACCATTGTCTCCTTACTTCAAGTTGTTGTAGTGCGGGTACAGCACAGGTGTCGGTTGTCTCATCTATGTACTGAACAATAGAGGCAAGATGGGTTGCAGTGTGAAATTTATTGGTAAAAATACTGGAGAGAAAAGGAACTAGAATTGAACCCTGGGAGACCCCCATGGTGACAGGTAAAAGTGATGAGAGATCTCAGTGCCATTTAACAACTTGTCAACCAGTTAGATAGTTTTGGAATCATGCAAGAGATGAGCGACTGAGTTTTAGGGTAGAGAACTGAGTAAGAAATTTCTGGTGGGAACCAGTGTTGAAAGTTGTGGACAGGTCCAGGAAGATGGAAGACACTAGTTTACCTTAATTTCTGTATTGGTTGACTGTATTTGTAAAATTTAGAAGGGCAGTTGTGGTACTATGCTTGGGGCAGAAACCATGCTGAGTATTAGATATGAGATTGTTAGATAAGAGAATTCATGAGTTGGTGTGTGAATACATTTTTCTAGTACTTTACCTAGGGGAGATAATATCGCTATAGGTCTGTAGCTGGAGAGTTTAGTAGAGTTCCCCCTTATGAAGTGGGATGATGTATGATACTTTCCAAAAGGGAATGTAGTGTTCTGAGAGAGAATGGTTAATCAGAATGGAGATAGGGTAGGAGATGGCATCAACTGCAAGTTTAAGGAATTCTGTAGTCAAGTTGTCAGCTGCTAGGGTTGCAGATTTAAGTTTGCTGAGCAATTTTTTATGGTATTGGTTTGGATAGGTTTGAAGGAGGTCTCATTGGCTTTACTGGGTGCTATTGGGACAGTAAGAGTATTGCAGTAGTTCTTAGAAAGTGGTGGTATAGAATGTATAAAGAATGTGTCAAACTGTGTAGTTAAACTGTCTGTAATGCTTGTGGCTGATGGGGTTGATATCAATGGTTGACCAGGCTGGAAGAGTTTTTTTAATGGTGGGCCAAAATTATTGTAGGTTGTTATAGTATATTTGCTGAATTTCACTACATTAGGTTTTTTTGTCTAGTTTTATCTGAGTTTTGGCTTTTACAAGTTGTTGATCGCGTTCTAGGTTGACCTGAATTTTATTGGTATGCCATTGTGCTCAAGGTTTATCTCTTAGTTTAAATGGTTGTTTACTGTCTTTTGTTAGCCAAGGAACATAATTTAATTTTCCTCTTATAGTTCTGCATGGTGGTTAATATGTTAAGGAAAGTAATATTAATGTAATCCATGGCAGTATCTAGGGGTAATGTTCTATGTGGGGTCCAATTACAGAGTTGCAGGATAGAGATGAAGGAGGTTTGAGCATCAAATCTTTTTTGTTACAAATTTGCCTGTAGGTAGTATTTCTGGGGAATGAAGATGTTGTCTAAGTAGGTATGTTAGGAAGTGGTCACTGATACTGTCAGTGTGAGTGATAAGCATATGATGGTTTAAGATCCAGTCTAGAACAGATTGCTTTTTGGTGGTTTTGTCTACTATGGCTGCAGATTGTATTACTTGGGTGAAGCTGTGCAGGTTAATGAAATTATTGGGGTTTTCTGAGTTGCAAGAGAACAAAGTCGGTGTTAAAGTCACCCATTATGATGTTTTTTTTTGAGGAAAGGTTAAGGATGTCCAGTGGAGAATTTTCTCGATTATAGCAAAGTTATTGCCAGGAGGAATATAGCTACCTATAATGGTCAGGTATTTATTCAAATATATGCTTGGTTCTAGACGTTCTAATTTGAGTTTTTTTTTGTTATAAATAATGGCTATTCCACCTCCACATTTGTTTTTACTGTTAAGCCTATGTATGTTATAACCTGGGGGAAGAGTTTCATTGTTTATTTCTGGTTTTAGTCAGGTTTCTGGTAGAACTGCAGCATCAGGGGAGTAATGTGAAAGACTGGTATGTAGTTCATGTATTTTATTGACTATGCTCTTGAGATGCATATTAAGGAGTAGTAGGTTTGATCCTTTAGGGGAAGTATTTATTGCACTATAGGGCTATAATGTAGGGGAGTTGAAGGGTTCTTGTAGATCAGTTTTGGGGCCAGCATTTGGGTGACTGCCACTGCTGAGTTTGAGATGTGATACTAGATATGAGTTAGTTTGAGAGTTTTGTTATAAGTTTATTATACTTGAGAAAAATTTGGGATGTGGAATATAGACATGCATATCTATATGTAAAATATTCTATATGAGGAGTAGTAGTATAGAGATCTGACACTACCTCATAGTTTATGGGTTTTGTGTGTAGTAGTTGAGGGAATGAAATGATAGTTGAGGAGAAAGTGTTGGCTAGCTGACTGTGATAAAATGTTAGGTGAGTGGCTAGAAAACTGAGTATGGGGGAGACTGTGTACCAGAACATTTTTAGTTGCTAGGGATACTGGGAAGTTTTCATAAAATTAGAAGTGGAATGAGCCAGTTGTTGAGGTAAGTGGGTTAAGGTGTTGAATTTATTGTAGAAGAGAAGTGTTATGAGGTGCAGTGACTAGTAGTAGATTAAATGGATATGGAGAAGAGGAAGGTGGAGGCATATGACGCATAAGTGAATAAAATATAGGGTACGTTTTGTGTGGATGTGGATTATTTGGTAGCATTTGCAATTGGATATTAGTAATTAGTGGGTGTGGTTAGTTTGATATAAGTTTAGATGTACAGGGGGTGGGTGGGAATTGGGGGGTAGGGGAGGGGAGCGTATTGACACCAAGCGGAGCGAAGAACGATGCAGGCAGAACCTGGCCACTGAAACAGTGCAGAGACAAGCTGCAGAAAAAAATATCAGTAAAACTAAAACACACCAGATCAGTGCCAATATTCCCACATTGCAATTACCCTATAGCATGTAACAACTGGAGGTGAATCCATCATTTTTCTTCCCTACTTTATTTGCAGACAATGTCCAAGTGTAATACCAGGCAGTCATGTACTATATGAACATTATATGGAAATAATTATCTTGTTTGGTAGGGTAAGTGTTAGAGTGGTAAGGATGTTAATAAGTTACTTTGCTTACTGGTTTGAAGATTAAATAAAAAGACTAAAGTATAGTGAAAGAAGGGGGAGGGGAACCTAATGATAGCATCAAAACTAATGTGCAACACCACTTTTCAGTTTTTGCTCAAATTATAAAATGAATATAAACTTAACAGCTGAATCGCAATGGGCATAAGACATGCATAGCAGAAAGAGTGCACTTCTCTGTCTTAAGTTCACATTCCTGCAGATGAAGTATGAGTTTTAAATCAGTGTCACAGCACAGTTGAGGGGGAACACACATGGCTTGGATATGAGAAGTCTAAAGTGACTAAGAGAAGAGTAGAAGAGAAAAGGGATTAGAAGGAATACCAGAGGTTAAATGGAGAACTACCTTAAGTAGCTTATTACTACAATTGCAATACTTTAGTTAGAATGGACATATTGTTTCACGGAAAATAAGTTCAAAAACAATGTAACAACGTGAGAAAACAAAATGTAACAAATAATTTAGATATGTAATTCTGCTCTCTGCACTGCAGTGTTTATGGAGCTTTTCTCAGAGGACTTCCTCACAAATGAGCTGCAGTCTAGCTTGACATAAGAATTATAAGTAAATGAATAAACTAATATGTAAATATACAAATAAATAAAATAGACACTTGCATTCTTTCTGCTTCCCCGTAGACACTTAGCAGGCACCAGGGACACTTCATTTTATGTCACATTCATGAATAATGGATGTTTTTCATTTTATGTTCTTTTCTAATTATAGACTGATTTTTTTAAAAAACTGTTAATAAGGAATTGTCTACCTGCAGTTGAAAAATACTACATGAAAGCAAGTAATTAGAAGTGAAAGCTTAGCTATCACATAATACAATTGGATGAGTTGTTTAAATAAAACAATTCACTTGTTTGGGTCCAAATGAAACACTTTCTAGGGCAGATCTCATTGGCTGATAGCCAGGGCATAATTAGTGGCTCTATGTCTGGCAAGTGTCAGTGGGGTAGCAGAAAGGATGCAAGCTCCAAAAACACTACAGTGCAGAGAACTGATTTACATATCTAAATTATTTGCTACATTTTGTTCTTTTGCATTGTTACATTGTTTTCTAACTTGGTTTCTATGAAACACTGTCTTCATTCTAAGTAAAGTAATGCAATTGTAGTAATATGCTACTTAAGGTAGCTCTCCATTTCACCTCAGATATTCCCTCTAATTCCGTTACTCTTCTACTTTTTTCTTACAGTCACTTTAGACTACTCCTCACCAAAGAGTAGTCTAAAGTGACTGTAAGAGAAGAAGAAGAGTAGAAGAAATGGGATTTGAGGAGAACTACCTTAAGTAGCCTATTACTACAATTGCATTACTTTAGTGAGAATGGATACCTTGTTTTAAAAAACAGTTTATAAATACAAAAGAACATGAAATGAAAAACATCCATTATTCATGAATGTGTCATTTATTTATTTGACATTTGTTTACCAGAAAAGTCCGACTGGGTATGAGCCCATTTTTAGCGGAGGCCTGGGTAGAAACACTCCAGAGACAATCAGCAAGATTACATAGTTAACAATTACTTGCGACACAACAAAACAGGACAATTTGTAGATACTAAGAAATTAACAATAATGAGTAGAATGCACATTTAAACATACATTAGTTCAACATTTTACTATCTATATAAAAAACAGACACACTTTAATGAAAGCGCTTTTATTAAAGCGTGTGGCAAAAAAAACAAAAAAACACTACATTTACATTTTAGCAGGGGGGCTTTGCCACCCTGCACCACCCATGTGGGGGGCAGTGTCCCCCACACCCCCCTAATTTAATATTCTCCCTCCGAGATCGCACTACAGTGGAGAAAAGGGACATTTTCCTTACTCGCACTGTAGTACAGCCTCGGCAACAGTCATACTTATACGAAAGTGCTTCTTCTGTGAAAAGCACTATCGCGCAAGTATGCCCACCTATTTGGATTTCGGTCGTTTGCTCAGTCAAGCAAATGTCCTAGATCTATATATATATATATATATATATATATATATATATATATATATATATATATATATATATATATACATACACACATACATACACACAGGCATAAGGTTTAAGGAGGGTAAATCCACAAAAAGTGGACTTGACAAATTATATGATTCAGATATAAATATGCTGGAATACAGGTAAGTGAGAATTATTAAAGTGCACTTATTTTGTAGGTCATGTAGAGCAGGGATGACACAGGGGAAAGGAGTTATAGAGGAGGGAAACAGGGTGATAGAAAGTTGAGTATTAAAGCATAATGTGTGGGGTATGTATAGGGAAGAAGGAAGAGGAAATATAAATGATAGGAGAAAGTCTAGTGTTGAGGAATAGACGGAGAAAGAGGAGGGAATATGGAGTTAGTTTAACCGAGAGAAATTAGAGTATTAAGATAAGGATTAGGTAGATAGAGAACAGTGTGGGGAAGGCATGTTAGGTGAGGAATATAGAATGAAAGGAATTAATGGTTTGGGGGGAGATGGGGTTGAGTAGTAAAAGGGAAATTATATAGTTACATATGAAGGGCATTAAGGGAGGAAGGATGTTGCGTGGGAAGCTATTTGACAAAAAGAAGGTGTCTTAGCCAGGGTTGTCTTCAAGATATTGTAGGGTAGGACTAGCGCAGATGACTGAAGAGTTGTCTGCATACTGAACAAAGTTAAGGTAGGTTGCAGTGTGAAGTTTATTGATAAAAAGACTGAAGAGAAAAGGACCTAAAATTGACTAGCACAGATGACTGAAGAGTTGTCTGCATACTGAACAAAGTTAAGGTAGGTTGCAGTGTGAAGTTTATTGATAAAAAGACTGAAGAGAAAAGGACCTAAAATTGAGCCCTGGGGGACCCCCATGGTGACAGGTAAGAGAGAAGAAAGATCTTAGTGCCATTTAACAGCTTGTTGTAAACCACCAAGATGGTTTTGGAACTATGGCTACAGAAGAGTGACAGAGTTTTAGGTCATAGAGTTTAGTGAGGAATTTCTGAAGGGAGACTGTGTCAAAAGCTTTGGATAGATCAATCAAGATACAAGGCCCAGGCTTACCTTCATTTCTGCATTAGTTGATAGTATTTGTAAATCGTAAAAGGGTAGTAATGGTACTATGATTGGGGAGGAAACCTTGCTGTGTATTAGATAGACTGTCAGATGAAAGGTAGTTCATGAGCTGGGTCTGTATGCATTTTTTTAGTACTTTAGCTAGGGGAGATAAAATAGGTATAGTCTATAACTGGAGAGTTTAGTAGAGTTTCCTCCCTTATGTAGTGGGATGATGCAAGATATTTTCCAAATTATGGGAATGCAGTGTTCTGAGGCAGAGTGGTTAATCAGAGTGAAGATAGGACAAGAGATGGCATCAGCTGCTAGTTTAAGATACTCTTTAGGTAAGTTGTCAGCTGCTGGGGTTGTAGGTTTACATGTGCTGAGCAATTATTTTATAATATTGGTTTGGATAGGTTTGAAGGAGAAGGCATTATTTGATTCAATGGGTGCTATTGGGATAGTTAGAGGAGAATTACTGCTGTTCTTAGAAAGTGATAATATAGAATTAGTATGTGTTGAATCGTGTAGCTATACTAGCTATATCGTTTGTGGATGATGACGATGTTGTCGAAGGATGGCTGGGTGAATTTATTTATGGCGAACCCAAATGTGTGTGTGTTGTGGTGTTTTTGCAAACTTCACTATAGTAGATTTTTTTATCTTGATCTATCATTTGGCTTTGTTTCTAAGTTGTCAGTAGCGTTCCAGGTCAACTTAGGCTTTACTGGTATGCCATCATGCCCAGGCTTTATCTTTTAGTTTAAGTAGGAGTTTAGTATCTTTTGTTAGCCAAGGAGCATAACTTGATTTTACTGTTACAGTTCTGCATGGTGCTAGTTTGTTTAGTACATTAAGGAATGTGGTATTAAAGTAATTTACAGCAGTATCTAGGGGTAATGTTCTTTGTAGGGTCCAGTTACAAAGCTGCAGAACAGATATGAAGGCTTGAGCACTAAAGTCTTTTTGTTATGAATTTGTCAATGGGTAGGATTTCTGGGGGGATGAAAACATTGTCTAAAAAGGTAGGTTGGAAGATCATCACTGATGCTGTCAGGGAGTCAGCCCAAGTGAAAAGCATGAGATGGTTTAAGATCCAGTTTAGATTAGATTGCCTTTTGGTGGTTTTGTCTACAGTGGTCACAGATTCTATTACTTGGGTGAAGCCATGCAGGTTAATGAAATTACTGGGGTTTTCTAAGTTGCAGTACAACCAATCAGTGTTGAAGTCTCCCACTATATTGGTTTCTTGAGGAAATTTTAAGTGCTTCCAGTGGAGCATTTCTTAGATTATAGTGAGGTTATTTTACCAAGAGGAATAAACGTACCTTTAATGGTTAGATATTTATTGGAATTTACTTTGAGTTTGCTAAATAATATCTTGGTGTTATTGAATTTTGGTTCTAGAAGTTGTAATTTGAAATGTTTTTTATTATAAATAATGGCTATTCCACCTCCACATTTATTTTTTTCCTGTCAAGTCTATGTTATAACCTGGGGGAGACTTTTGCAATTATTTCTGGTGTCAGCGAGGTTTGTGTTAGGACAGTGATGCTGGGGGACATCAGTAAAGATATGCTGTCATTAATAGTTTATTCTTTGTTGGCCTGGTTAATACCATTATGCCAGTGTCCTTTTCAGGGGAGACCTGAGGTAGTATTTGTAATGACTAAGAGAAATTTGGCCATAGCTCTGGGGAGCTCCACCTATTCATTGATGTAGCACTTCCTGAGTTCCAGCATGAAGCCTGCTGGAGCAGGGGAAGCAAGGTGGTGATACAGGGAGAATCTTTGACATTGACAGAGGTTTTGGTGTGTGCTGATAACGTGAAGAGAAAGATGATTGAGGACAATGGAAAAACTGCAGACAAAACTCTTGCCATGTGGACAGATGCTGTATTGCTCATCCAGTCAGGATAAAACAGACAAGCATTCGTGGGTTCTGTTCAAGCAGCTTTATTATATACAAACACATCAGGATTAAGGCTTAATAACTAACTTAGATAAACTTATAAACAAACTAGCTATTACACTCATACATGCTCACTCTCTGGCTGCACTCTCAAAACAGCACTGAAGTTAGCACCTGCTTGCTATTTATAAGCATGTGCTGTCCTTGGAAATGCTTCTTAAAGGTACAACATACACACACTATTCTACATTCTCCCTCTTTGAGAAATGAATCATGCAATATTGACGACATTAATTGACATGCAAGTGATAAAAATAATTGTTTGTCATGCAATTATACAGAACTAAATACATATAGACAGTTATGTCTAGGTTGCTGTGTATTTCACACTAGGTCTGGAAATATGGCAAATCATGTGATATACAAATCAGAATTAGGTATAGCAGCAACTGGGACTCTCTTTGCCAAGTGTTCAACTTTGGGGACATCAGGAACATTATCAGGAATGGAAGTAGAAGTTAAGATATGTCCTGCAACAGGAACATTGTCTGGCTTGCTCTGAGATCTAGAGTCTGTATTGCAGGAACAATGCTGCAGTATCGATTCTGATACAGGAAGATGTCTACAATTTATCCTGTACTCTACACCCTCAGATTATATGAAGTAGGAACTCAGCTCGGTACATATACCTTTTACTTGACCAATCTGGTCAAAACCTTTCGCCGTTTGTATCCTTACACTCTCTTTCAATGTATGAAGAAATCTGCTCGATTTATCATAGCTGGACTTCTGGAAAGAACACTTTCTTTATAGTTGGGCTCCGATTGTTCTGCTGTTCTTTGCTTTAGACCTCAACAAACTGGAACTGATAGGCAATGTTGTTCTGGTTTGCCTAGATAGAAGCCTCTGAGCAAGCAAGCCAAGGATATCATCACAGGGTATGTTTCCGAGATCTAAGTACGTTCAAAAAGACATTGGTGTTATCACACTGACTTCTCTAATAATTGCTTTGCACTCTGTACTGCACATTCAGCTAGTCCATTTAACTGGGTATTCTGGACTACTAGTAACATGTACAAAGTCCCATTCCTTTGAAAATTTCTGAAACTGACTGGTAAATTGGGTACCACTGTCAGAAATAACTGTGTGGACTACCATGGACTGAGAAATGACATTTCAACTTGGTGATCACAGCAGTAGACATTAGATTAGACAGTAAATTAATCTCAAACCAGTTCAAATAAGAGTCTACCAACACTAAAGTAATGCTGATTGTTCCACTCTAATATATCAGTGGCTACTGTTGACCAAGGTAGTTCAGGAACTTGATTTAGCTGAAGTGGTTCTTTTTGCAAATATTGTTTAGTACTACGCCATACTGAACAAGAAAAGAGTACTTTATCAGTGTCTAACCTCGGAAGGCCAAAATACTAGTCTTCTCACCCTTCTTCTGACAGATTCAAAACCTGGGTGACCATGATGCAAAATCTGGATATATTCATGTTGTAAAGAAGCAGGAACAAGAATTTTAGGACCTTTAGAAATAATGCCATCTTCCATCAACATCTCATCTCTGTAAGGAAAATAAGTTTGCACTTCAGATGGTACATTAGACTGTTTTGACGGCCATCCAACATTGATGTAGTGGTTGAGCTTTTGCAAAATTGGATCAGTCTTTATATAATCTCTCATCTCTAGTCTCATGGTAGAAAAATTATGCATTTCCATGTCAGTCAAAATTCTCTGCATTAATCTGTTCTGTTGCATTTCTGTGTGATCTGGAAAAGGCATCAGCAAGATAAAGAAGTCTGCCTTTTGTTTAGACAATTTTGAAGTTGTACTTTTGCAATTTGAGCATCATTCTTTGTAATCTCACTGGAGTTGAATGCATAGGCTTCTTTAAAATAGTGACTAGAGGTTGGTGATCAGTCTCAATCTGAGCACTTCTACCATAAGTATAAATCAGTAAACTTTGAACATGCAAATACTATTGCCAAACATTTGTTCTCAGTTTGAGCACATTGCATTTCAGTTTGGGTAAGAGATCTAGATTCATAGGCTACTGGTCTGCCTTCCTGAAGAATAACTGCACCAAGACAATTTTGAAGCATCACAGGAAAAAGTTACTGGTTTATTGACATCACAGTATCTTAATGTAGGTGGGGGTGGCAATTTTCTGCTTAAGATTTTCAAATGCTCTCTGGTGCTGTTCCAACCAAGACCATGCAACATTTTTGTGCATCAGCTCTCTCAAAGACTCTGCCAACTCACTAAAGTCTGGTATAAACTTGCCTAAATAGTTTACCATACCAAGAAAATGTTGTAGAGCTTGAACATTATCTGGTGCTGGCATCTCAAGAATGGCTGCTTGCTTGGACAGGTCTGGTCACAAGCCAGTGCTAGCAAATAAATGACCTACATATGCAACTTCTGGTAGTCTGAACTTACACTACAAGGGATTGAGCTTTAAGTTCACTTCACATGCTCCGTCTAGAACTCAACATTTCTGTCATGGTCTGCTTCACCATTGCCTCCAACCAGTAAAATATCTACTATTATACTACAATGATAACTTGACAAAAATTGGCTCCATTGCATGCTGAAAGACTTCACTTGCAGAATTTATTCCAAGTGGCATCCTAAGGAATCTTTATCTTCCAAATGGGGTACTGAAAGTAGTCAGTAGTTAAGATCTGCGATCAAGCATCACTTGCCAAAATAAAGTTTTTGCATCCAAGACAAAAAGAGCAGTGGCATCCGGTATTAGGGCTGTGACTTCAACTGTATGCATAAGATGATGTGGTCTCTTTAACGCTTTGTTCAAATCTCTTGGGTCAATTTCATCGAAGCCTCTTTTGTGGGCTGCTGCTATGGACAACCATTCAGTTGGTTTTGTAACTGGACAAATTACACCTTGCTGTACCATTTTATGTAACTGAGCCTTGACTTTATTCTGTATAGCTATCATAACTTTTCTTCTAATCTGACCGCTGGACTGACCTCTGGGTCTAACTTCATAGAATACACAACTGGAAGTTTGTCTAACTTGTCATTGAAAACATCAGCATACTCTGAGAAAATAGCTTCAGTAAACTGGAGCTAGGAGATGTGCTTATATGATAAACTTCTTTGCTAAAGGAAAGAAAATTTATTCTCAAACTGTCTGAGACCCAATAATGATTGCACAGGTCTTTGGACTACATAGAATAGTAAGCTGTAGCCGTTCCTAGCCAAATAACATGAAAGCTCTACTGAGCCTTCAGTTTGAATTTCTTCACCTCCATAAGCAACAAGTTTCGCATAACTGACCACATTAAGTTGTTCAACAATTATCACCTTAGCAAATGTGCCTGCTGACGTGACATTACACTTTGAACCAGTGTCTATTTTGAGCTTGGTGGTTTTACTATTGATCTGGACAATACAAAACACTCCATTCTTCGCCAACAAATTCACTGCATATAACTTTTCACCAATCACTGACACACCTTCTATGGAGAAAGTACAGTTGCAGCTCTCTATATGATCAACTTGCTTTTTTGAGTGATCTTTCTTTACAACCGTGTGAGGTTTACTTGATTTGCAAAACTTTGAAAATGGTTCTATTTTTTACACTTGTGGCATTGCTGACCAAATGCTAAACATTATTCTGTTTTAGACTCATGATTGGCACCACACTTCAGTACTGCACTGAGCATGTCCTTCTCTTAGAACTTGCTGGAAAACTACGGGTTTTACCTGGGCAGCCTGCAGGGGTGGCAGGTGCCATGTGCTTAGGCCTGATTCAACTAGCCACATGGTGCATGCTGTCTGTCTACTTGCTTTAGAGCCTGTAGAAAACATGCTTTTATCACTTGCAAGCATACTTGTGTACCTTTCTGTAACTTCATGGAGTTGACAAATCTCAATAGCTTTGCTCAGTGTTAAATTGTTGTCATGAAGCAACATTTTTCTCACTGCAGCACTATTAATACCACACACAAGCCTGTCCTTTATTAATTCATCTTTTAACTCACCAAACCTACACATTTTAGCTTTGTTTCTCACGTCAGTAATATAAGCTGCAAAATTTTCTCCTTGCTTTTGGTCTCTTGTGTAAAACAAACAAATGCCTCCCTAATGTAACATTTGTCTGTGGGTTACACATTTCCCCTGAATTTGTGTTTCAAACACTCAGGATCTTCCCTTGATTCAAACTGTACAATAGTATGATGGTTTTCACTTTCCCCCTCATATACTGCTGGTACATACACAAATGAATGCTCTCTTTCAATTGCCTCTGACTAGCTAGGTTTAGCAAAATTAATGCCTGGGTGCAGGCATCTTTGTTTGAATAAGCTTGTATAAAAACATCATACTCTTGCTCAAATATTCTCCAATTCTCTGGAACATTCTGATCAAATACAACTGGTGATGGTTTTCAAAATTCATCTGCCATGCCAACAAATTACAGTAAAACACAATGCAACCCTAATCCACTTATAACTGTACGAACATGCACATTTATACATATGCCAGAAATCTATGCCAGTACTTGTAACTATGCCCAATAGCACAAGCCTTTGAATAACAACTTTGTGAAATAAATTTTTTGGGCATAAGAATACTCTTGAATTCACTGTACTGTAAGAAATTACCTCTCATCAGTGTAAGAAACATTTCATAACTGTACTGTGCGAATAAACTGGGCAGAAGAAGCTCAGAGTAAGAAACAATTTGAAGTAATTGCACTTTGAGAATAAACAATACACAGCACACCAACCTCCCAAAATGGATGTACTTTGCTAAATAACTCTTTACTTTACAGTGCAACATGCACTCTGTAATGGTGGTACTTTGCGAATAGACACACCAAGCACAAGAAACTTTTTGAAATGACTGTATTTTGACTACACTTTACAAAATAGTTGCACTTTGCAAATAAACTCCTTTATGTGCTTTTCTGATAATCATTTTATCAACTATCTCAGTTTTAAACATTTCATTTAATTAATAAACGTTTTGTGCTTCTTTCGTGTTTTATAATGCAGTATGTGCCTTTGCAATGCTCCGTTTTATTGTTTTTATAAAATAAATCATTCATGCAAGTTTTCATTACCTTTGGTTCATTTCTGGGCCTTTTTTGTGCTCTGTTCTCTTAGTTTACCTACACTGTTAACTCTGCACCTCATACCTCTGAAGAGCAGTCTCTGGAATTCTGGTTCTGACATCATATCGCTCGTTCAGTCAAGATAAAACAAACTAGCATTCATGGGTTCTATTCAAACAGCTTTATTATATGCAAACACATCAGGATTGAGGCTTAATAACTTTAGATAGACTTATAAACAAACTAGCTATTACACTCATACATGCTCACTCTCTGGTTGCACTCTCAAAATGCACTGAAGCTAGCACGTGCATGCTATTTATATGCACGTACCATCCTTGGAAATGCTTCTTAAAGGTACAAGACACACAATTCTACATGCTGCATTGAATGAAGGTAGTGAAAGAATTCAGGTGACCATGTCCCACCAGTGGTTCCAATATCCTAGACCTGGTCATTACCAACATGGGAAATCGATGCTGCACACCTATGGTCACTCCCTCGTTGGTCAGGTCAGACCATAAGGTAATCATCCTTAACATCCACATCCCACCCCCACCCCACAGTAAGGAAACCTCCATAAAAACTTACTTCTCCAAGGCCAACTTCATGCTACTTAAGTCAGAAGTTACAAACTTCATGACACCTATGCAGACGGGAACTGAAAGTTCGACTGCTGAGTTCTACACTACGGCACTGTACGAGGACATCCACTCATGCATGAATCGTGCCATCCCAAATAGAACCAAGATGCTCTCCTCCAAATAAAGGAAGCCAATCTGGTGGTCCCCTGCCATAAACAAACTTTACAACAAAAGGAAAAACTGTTGCAGAAAAGAGGAAAATTCCAGGATGCAAAAAACTCCTTTACCAGCCTCAGTAAGAAGCCGAGATCCATCATAAAATCCTCCAAAGCTAGTTAAGAAAATAAAATTGCCAAAGATTCCAAAGACAACCACAAGGCATTCTATAACTATGTCAAGAATCTAAATGGCAATGCTCAGATCTGCTCTGAGCTACAACAGAATGGCATTAAATATACTGATCCCAAGGATATTGCCAATATCCTGGCAGATCGATTCAGTGCTAACTTCACCCCCCTCTCACCCCCTAAATGGCCCATCTCAATACTGGAAGATTGCCAAATTCCGGTAATAACGGCCACACAGGTAAAAAAGCACTCTCCAAAGCTAAGAATACAACATTCATGGGACCAGATGACATTCCGGGCTGTGTACTACATGAACTACAAAATGAACTGGCACCTCATCAAAGTGTCATGTTTAATCATACCCTCTCCTCATGCTTTGTGCCCACTGAGTGGTGCACAGCTACAGTTATCCAACTCCACAAGGGGGGAATCCAGCTTGGATCCCAAGAACTACCGTCCCATCAGACTGATGAGCCCATCTGCAAGGCCACGGAAAGTATTATCATGGAACTTATAAACAAAGACATTGGCAACCTTAAGACACTGGACCCCACCCAGTTTAGGTTCGTGAAGGGCTGATCTTGTCTCCTGAACCTTACTGACATCTTCAAATCACTCTCCAGAGCCGTGGACAATGGTAAGGCAGTCCACACAGCCTATCTGGACCTTGCCAAGGCCTTTGACACCATCCCCCACTCTGGAATCATAGATAAACTTAATAAGCTGGGCATTAATCCCTATGTCAATCGATGGGTTGCCAACTGGCTTACTGACAGAACCCACACTGTAAAAGTAGCTGACTCCAAATCCAGCTCCAGACAAGTGACAAGTGGAGTACCTCAGGGTTCAGTCCTGGGAGCTCTCTTGTTTGGGATCTACTTCTCTGAAGTACAGGCCAACACTAAGGGACTCTGGCTAACAAAGTTCGCAGATGACTACAAACTGGGAGCCATTATTGAATCCCCAAATGATGTGGATACTCTACAAAAGGGCCTTACAGAAACAGATGCTTGGTGCCAGAGCCATCAGCTCAAGCTCATTGCCAAGAAATGTACAGTTATTCCCTTTGGAAAAAAACATGTACCCATGAATTATCACATAGGTGGCAGTACACTAAACACTGAAAGTGTGATAAGACACTTTGGGACAGGTGGACAGTTTTCTCACCTTCAATAACCACATTACCACAACAGTCAGAAAATCCTTCTATGTGGCACATCTCATTACTAAGGGCTTTTCATCCAGAAAAAAAGGAGGTCATTATCCCACTGTACTCATCCCTCATTAGACCCATTATAGAATACAACGCCCCATTTGGTATGTACCTTTCAAGACATCTGCAACAACTGGAAAGGCTGCAGAAATACCTCACTAAAAGAATCACAGGCCTAAAGCAGATGCCCTATGCTGACCACCTTAAAAAACTCCAGCTATACTCTGTCGCATATCGTCTACTCCGAGATGATCTCTGCTTAACATACAAGGCCATGTCAAACCCACAGCTATTGGACATGCTACACTTAAAAGAAATCCCAATCCCTCAGAGCCACACGCTCCAGGGATCTAAATCTTGGCATCACAATAAACAAAACATGCTGGAGGGATAGGT
The DNA here is from genome assembly GCF_019279795.1 of Protopterus annectens. Classification (NCBI taxonomy): domain Eukaryota; kingdom Metazoa; phylum Chordata; order Ceratodontiformes; family Protopteridae; genus Protopterus; species Protopterus annectens. The sequence goes on from NC_056750.1 coordinate 686,323,183, forward strand.
TCCTGACCCAGAGACTCCACAGACTCTGGAATAGACTGCCCATATATGTCAAGCAGAGCACCTCTTTGGCTCTCTTCAAAAGGAACCTTGATGATTGGATGGAAGAAAGGAAATTCACCCCAGGGATCATGTCAGTCGCCCTGTTAGACAGGGGTCCAGGGAAGTAAATAGTGTGGGAAGAAATAGCCAGGGAATTGTTATGGCTAGGCTTGTATAGGCCCTATGGCCGATAGCCTAGTACCAACCTATGCACCTATGATTCAGTCAGATGGACTGGATATGAAGAGACTGATGGACATGATTCAGAATGGAGATTCTGCAGAGCATTCTACCCTGTCATGAGATGACTTAATTGAAGATATTTCAGGAGATTGAGATACAAGTGAATGGAATAGGCTGGAACTGTTGCTGGAGAATGGCTTTTGGTCATCAAGGAAAGCATATGCTTCAGTTCTCACAGGGGGAGAGAAGTTATAAAAAAAAGCGAGTGAGCAATTTATACAAAGATCATCATTAACTGGTAATAAGAATAAAAACACATAAAAAGGCCACACAGTGTATACTGGACTCTTTAGGAAATTAACAATCTAGCAGCAAATTTGTAAACAACCAAAAGCAGTATTAAAAACAACTAATAAAGTTGAATATATTTCCAAGCAAAACAAATGGTTTAGCACTTTCACCCTTTTAAAAGTAGGACTTGAACAGAACCATTAAATTATATCATTACACTCCTTAAATAGTTTAAACAATGTGACAAAAACTATTAAAAATTAAAAGTACAGCACCTAAAGCTGCTTTGTAAAACTCCATGAATTTTACAGAATTATGAAACATTAAAATATTGTTGCATTAAATAAAGAAACCAAACTGGTAAAATAAATGTTATTTATAACAAAATATTTGTGAAGAGTTTATCAAATACCTGCCCTGAATTTTAAAATAGGTATAATAGAATTGTATTCATTTAACCCTGGTCTTGATGCTACATTTAATCTGAGTTGCCAGATTGATTCCCTTCTCTCAATTTCAGTTTCCCATGCCCATCCTGTTGAGCACTTTGGTGCAATTTTGAGAATAGCAAATAAAAATTTAGTATAGGAAGGGCAATTAAGAGAATGCTAGTATAGGGCATTATTAATATTACCCTTAGTTATTGCATGGATGTGTTTGTATATTCTCTTATGGAATAACCTTTCAGTCTTCCCTATGTAAAATGATTACATCCAAGGTAAATAGCAAGGTAAATCAGCCCCCTAGTAGAGCAGCTATCACTCAAAATCTTAGCAGGTGAAGATGCCAAAGTGACCTTAGGATGTACTAAAATAAATTTACATTGATTACCTGCATCACAATACCTAGTGCCCCTATTTTTTTATAGAATTACTTCTGGGGTGTTCCAATAAAAACTTTAAATTTCTTCGAATCTTAAACACAAACATAGGGCATCACCCAAAATTGAAAATCTCAGTGTTCTTCTTGAACATACCCCAATTTCTAATATTTCCAATGCCTTTTGAGTACGCGACAAAGGGTATCACCATGGAGTTAGTAAAGACCTTAAAATTAGTTATGCTATCTTGCTTAGTCGATAAATCCCCTGTTACATCCGACCCTAACAAGGGTTTATATTTGGTACCCTATCCTGATGATACTTCTTCACTAATTTTGGATAACAGGTCAGTCGGATAACCCCTTTTCTTAATCATATTTGTCAATGTTAAGTTGTCTCAAAATTCAAAACAGCGGAGCACATTCTGTCTGTTCTATTTGCCTTTTAAAATATTTTTCTTCCCAAACCACTGACAACTATTGTGTTCTAAATAAATTTTGGAAAACTTTTGTTTCCTGAATATTTTCAGCCCAAAACATCCATTGGTTATATCTTTAAAAATAGTCACATCTAAGTAGTCGATTTTATCTTCAGAATGTGCATGTGTGAATATCAGAAAAGGGGTAGTACTGTTGATACAAAATATAAACTCATCTTTCACTGAACCTTGGTCTTTCCATAAAATAAAAATACCATCCAAGCATAGTAGGGATTTGTACTGACAATTAAATCTAGACTTGAATATGTAGTTTTTTTTTCCAGCTGTACATAACTAAATTAGCATATACTGAAGCACATCTCACCCCCACAGCAACCCCTTTTTCTTGAAAAAATCTCCTTCAAAAGAAATACAATTATTGTATAAAATTAATTTCATCACTTCCATTATAAAATTGAAAGGGTATTATCTAAATTTGAAAGCTCTAGAATAACTGCATGAAATCATTCTAGACCTACTCTACGAGGTCTGGCGTTCAATAAATCCACCACATCCACCATTGAGAAAATACACGATGGATTAAAATAGCTGTATTTAATTTTGGTTAAAAAAAATCCCAGGAATCCTTTAAAATATATTCTACTGGGTTCAAAGAAGTTTTTAAAACTCAATTTACAAACACTAAGGAGGTAAGTGGTAGAATTATGAGCTGCCACTATTAATCAACAGGGTGGTCCTAGGTATGTCAAATGCTACTGGTATAACAAGATGTCAACTGACCAGGGTCATGTAGATCTTCTGTGATCACCCCTTGTAGGAAATAATCATCTAAAAATAATTCTATTTTTCTATCCATCCATCCAAGCTACACTAATTTCATTCCTGGATACTATTTCATACATTTTGGTATCATGAAGATGACTAAAAACCTGTCCAATATAATAAATCTTGTCAGCCAATACAATTCCCCCTCCCTTATCTGACTTCATAATCCTAAGGGAAGGATCATTCCTAACCTCATTCATAAGATTTCTTTCCTCCTTGGTAAGGTAAAAATGTTTTTATCTTTTCAAATCTTAATAAATTATGTAGTTCATTACGAGCTTTTTCTGATAAATTCTGTAGTATATATGTGGCATGGCTATATGTATTCTGTTTTTTATGGAGGATGCAGGAAAATAAGCAGGATATGATAGGAAGGGTAGTGTTAATGCTAGAGAAGTATGATTTATTTGGCAAAAAATGAAATAAAATAAATAAGAAAAATAAAGGAACAGATGTTTGAATGGCAAAGTAAGATATTGATAGGATAGTTTATGAGGGTTCATGTTCGTCTAATGAAATAAAAAAAAACTCGAACGGCTATATACCAAAGGGTAAACATCGAAAACAAACATTACTGAACAACTTCTATGAAAATAAATTCATTGAATGGCCGTGGTTGTCCAGCAACAAAGAAGTAACATGACGCATAAGGTAAGTGAAGGGAAACCTTTTAAATTTGCCCTATTCCCCACTGTAGTGCAATCTCAGAGTTGGGTATATGTAAGCTGGGGGGGAGTGGGGCCCAGCCCCCACCTTGGTTGGTCAGGGTGCTGATGTACAGTTTGCCCATTCTCTGTCTTACTTAATTGCCTATCCTTCCCTCCATTTGACCCTACTAAACTGCATAGCTCCAACAAAGCCACAATTCTAACTATTAAACTTCCAGAGGCTCCTAATCTTAGCCTGAATCCTCACTCCCTTACCCTAAAACAGACTCCACTCCCCTTTCTAAACTCAATGCCTCTGATTGCTCCTGAAACCTGAAGTCTTCTGTTGTTCCCCCCTAAACTTAAAACTCCTCTCCCTTTCCCTAAACCTTAAGTCCCAATTGTTTCCTAAACCAAAAACCCCATTCCCCTCTAATTCTAAAGTCCACTCCTGTTCCTTAAGCCTAAAACTTCCCTCCTGATCCTGGACCTTACATTCCACTGCGGTCCCTAAACCCAAATACCCCCTCTAGATAGCAGCCTGAAGATTTAAGCTATACTCCCACTCTCTCAGCATTACTGCCATATTTAACTTAATCTCCAGTGGGTGCTGGAGGCTGAAAGTCAGGAGCTACTCAGGCAACTGAAAAGGTGTCCAAAAGGACAGCATAACAGAAGGACAACTGGTGGTTTGGGAGACTCCATTAGTAGGAGCTCATAGTACCACTTTTGAATGTCAGACACTTGGGAACCGTCCCACTTAAAATACTCCATCATGCAGGCAACAGTATCCCCAAAGCACAACTATTCCAAGAGGGAGTCTGGACTCAAAGAATCCACTTTTTCTGAACCATAGTCCAGAGGGGAAGAAATCTGGGAAGAATAAGCTAGAAATTCTTCGCCAAGATCCAAGTCCTCATCTAAGAAATACGCTTCCCTAGGCCTCATAACAGGAGTGGAAGACCAGGGGAAAGGCACAGGGAGACACCCCCCCCCGAGGAGTCTTCAAGGCCATTAAAGCATTAAACAGACCCAGAGTAAAATCCTGCCATTCACAATGGGGTTCTTTAGCAACAGGTGAGATAGGTTTAGTTTTTTGCTTCTTTTTCTGAGGGACATGTGCCCTAAGACTCCTCAAAGGTTCAGACCCTTCATGAGATTCAGTAATGGTAGTAGGCATTTCCTCCATCAATACAATTTGAGGAAACCCCCATGGTTACTTGCATATAATCAGCCAAACAACCCCCCCCAATGTCAGGTGCAGATACTAAAAAAGCCTCCAAAGAGTGAGCAAGAATTTGGATCCATGCTGGCCTACGATGGGGTCATGACAGAGGAATCTAAGGCAAGTATCAGATGGTCTTCAAGGATTTCACTAGCCTCTAGAGAGATATCCAGAGGAGGCTAGACAGCAACTAGAGCAGGCCTAATCTTTTTGGCAGATGGCTGGCCCTCTGGATTGGAGGATTTTATTGCAGTACCCTGAGAACAGCTTAAATTGTTGGTTCTCAAAATATATGTGCAAACAGGAGAGATGATTATGCAGGGTCTTGGAAACAAATGCTTGGCAAACAGAGCACTGCATATGGCCGAGGGAAGCACCAAAGTGAAAGACACTGGTCATTATGGTCTTTATGTGGAATCTGCATCCCACACTGACATTTTCCCTTTCTGGATGACATGAACACAAATCCCATGCAAAATAGGAAGAAGAGAAGGAAAAAAACTTCAGTGTGGCACTTATTTGAAAGCAGCTTGGTAACCAGCACAGCAAAAGGGTGATCAGAGCAATGTTCACTAATAGCGTTTAGAAGGTCTGAGTGTTTCTGTTGGCACAGCAGCTTTATGCCCTACAGTTTAAGGGGGGGTTATACTTGTGATGTATGGTTCCTATAAGACCTAAAAGCTTAGGCGTACTGAACGGACGTTGGACTCTCCTTGGCAAGAAATACCTTATGTAAATAATACTGCAACAGTGACACAGAAGGACATCAAGTTGGAATGAATAGCACAGAATATAATTAGGGATAGCAATATCTTGGATATCACAAAATCCAAGATCATTCTGCTATTCACTCATGGTTGTGCCCTTTATAATAAACAGAGCTAGTTATCATCACCTTCAATGTAAAAGTAAAATCAAACTCATCCATAAATAAGTCATTCTTCCAAGACTTTACCAATGGAATCTTTGATGTAATAAATGGAATATTTATGAAAGAAAGTGGGATGCTATCCTCAATGACCCCAATAAGTCTATTCAGGATAATGTCACCGGGTTCTATGACATTAACTTCTGCACTAATGAACACATGTTGATAATGCACAAATATACAAGCAAATTCAATATAACCACTTTAAAATCATATTAATAAGATATATTTCAGAAAAAAGGGGGAGATGCGACTTAGCCTTTAAAATTACTCTAGTCATAAAAAGTAAGTCTGGATTATATAAAGTACAAAAGCTACTTACTTTTTATGTCAAATCTTCCGGATCTAACTATGAATTCAGGTTGGCTTTGAAAGCTGAAAACAATAAAAAGACATTTGATCACAAAAGAAAACTGAAAGGGAAAATGTGTGTGTAATATATAACAATAAAGCGATCAACCAGCTACAAGGCATAGCAAATGCGTTTGCAAAATAAAACTGTGCAAATAAGCAAATAAATATATCACAGTGCTGTAAAGACAAGATGAGATATCTGTTACATAACTTTCATCATGATAACTGCTACCACAAGTAAAATTAAAGAACTCCTATAGGATTATAGGAAGTTACTAGGCTAATAGCCCTAGGGGCTTTTTAGCCATTCATGCCCCAATGTTACCCATTATCAATGCCCACAGTCTAGAATGGTCTTGGTATATGCATGTGCCTTAGCCCATCTGCAAACTGCCCCTGTCCATAAGGGCCACAGGTGGCAAACCATGGGTGAATTTGTGATTTCCCATTCATTGGTCCAAAGTGCATTTTATAGGCTTAGGGAAAAGCTCTGTTTCACATGGATGGAAAGTCTGTCGCAGGAAGGGTTAATCTCCGAGACACATACCTATTCCTCCAAAATATTTTATATCACAGGCAAGGTTTAGATCCTTAGATTAGATAATTCTGGTGTTGTTTGTTTTCTGAATGTGCAGCAGATCTATCAAGACTGGATCAGAGAATGCTATGTAGGTTAGGCATAGAATGACGCTCAGTAGTCTGTATGAGATGGAGTACAGGGACAGGGCCTAGAGGCAGTCTGTACAGGACATATCATTTACACCCTGTATTCTTTTAGTGAAGAATCTTGCAAATGCCTGATTAGGTACATGCTGAAGGATGCACTATACATGAGCATTGCTCTAATGAGGGGCCAATTATAATGGGACTATGATTTCTGTAGATCTGGATGCCATGCCCTTACTTAAGTTGTGCCATGTAGAAGCATTTCCTCACAAACACACCATGATCAAAGTTCAGGATTCTATCCACCCCAGTTTCTAAGTCCCTTACCACTGAGTCTACACTTAAGGGAGCGTTATCGATGTAGTAATTTTAAGGGGTGATCATCTTACGAAAGGATATAATTATGCATTTTTTGCATTGGGCATTAAGCTATAGTTTTAGCACCAGTTATGTGTCTGTGTCAGACCTTCCTGGAAGATATCTAACATTTTTGGAGGATTCAGTGATTGCACCCAGCTTGCAGTCATCAGGAAATTTGGTCAGCCAAAGGCCCTCTGCATTTACCTTTACTTCAAAGCGGTATATTACAAACAGGAGAGTTCTCAGTACAGAACCTTGTGGGACATCACAAGTAGCAGGCCTCTTGGTGAAGATGGATTCCCCCACCCTAACTTCATGTGTCATGTCTTTGAGATATTTGGCTGTCCATTGGCTGCCATAATGATTTAACACTAAATATATGATTCGTCTATAATACTAGAGTGGGGGGTATTGCATAAAATGCTTTTGTCAGGTCAAGGTAGGCAGTTTGGACCAATGGTTTTCTGCACAAAGTCAAGGGAAACTTGAATAAATTCCAATCAATCATGCTACATAAAACAGCATGTGGATATGCTTCTGATCTGTAACAACAGACTTTAATAGTACCAATTCAAAACTGTGGGGGACACATCAGACCCAGTTTTAGACCTATCAGACTGTCCAGTATTCAATGTAAAAGCTTGGAGACAGACCTAATAGATTTTACTGACCTATTTTTGTTAAATATAAAACAGTACAAGTCTGTTCAGGTGGGGGTCTTGTCTTGTGAAACTTTTGGCAATCTTTGAAGTGATGAAGGCAGCACTTGAAAGGTTGGTTTTCAAGGTCAGTACAAGCAACAGGCAGTAAAAGAATTCAATAACTACCCCATATAAGGGAATAATTGAATAATTTCTAAAACTGTTAGTTCATATACAAGTCAAAGGGTAAACACTAATCAGAAGATGCAACCAATCAAGGTAGAGGGTTGTCTATTTCTCTTGACAGGAATTAGCAGTAGTGTCCCACCAGGCTCTGCACTGGAGCCATTTCTTTTTGGACAAGTATTTTCAGATGTAAAAGTAGGGAATGAGTTGTAGAGCCAAATATGCTCATTTGTTTCCAAATGAGTATCAATTACTTCATTTTGCAAAATTTCATCTGTTGTATAAAAATACAGTCTAGGAGTAGCAGTAATAACCTCATGTCTGATGTCAGTGAATCAAGGACTATGAGACTTGGCAAAAGGTCAAATGATAATTACAGATCATAAGTCACCATCATTAAAGCTTCATAGGTAGTTTTAGACAATTTAAATTCTGACCAGTATGTATTTATCAAAGTCAGAAAACATACTGTAGTCCATCTAATTCTAAGAGGCATGTCTTGTTACTCCAGGGGATCATTATGCCACTTTATACTCAACTGAAGCAATCTGTTACTGAATATATTACTGTATGTTGAACTACTCAATCAACGTAAAACTTGCAAAGGTACAATGATTCCTTACTATAGAAATAACAGTGTTAGAAAACTGAACTATTTCAAAAGGCTTCAGGAACTGCCGCTATATTTTATTTTATTGGTTATTTACAGGTGTCCCCTGGCTGGTGCATAACATGATGTCTGATCTAATTCTGTTTGAAAGTCTGTATCTTGACTGCACTGTTGGAAGTGTTAACACCAGCTAGGGAAACCTAATGCTAAAATAAATATCAATAATAAAGTGACAGATACATTACACATCTTCCAAGATTATGAAATAAACAATCTTACTTCCAAAATAAGCCAGTCATCTCTTTTATGTTTTCCCTTGTCTTTGTAGTTCATAGGTTCATAGGTTCATACTAGGCTATCTGCCCTAGGGCATTTATAAGCCTAGCCAGAATGTGTTTGGCTTTCACCACCCATTTTAAATTTATTTTGCTATGCCCTTTTTCAAGGTTAGTATACTGTGCCTCTGTCTAACAGTGACACAGAAGTGATACCCGGGGTAAACCTACGATCTCCCATCCACTCATCAAGATTCCTCTTGAAGAGAGTCAATGAGGGACTCTGCCTAACCTGGACTGGGATTTTATTCCAGAGTGAAGGGAGCCTCTGGGTTATGAATCTGTCCCTCCAGCATGTCCTATTTATTTCAGTGCTACGGATGAAGTCTCTCGAGCGCGTAGCTCGATGGGATTTGGATTTTCTGAGGTGCAGCATGTCCATTAATTCCGGGTTGGACATGGCTTTATACATCAGGCACAGATCGCCTCTGAACAGGCAGTATGCCACTGAGTAGAGCTGGAGTTTCTTTAACCGGGCAGCATATGGCATCTGTTTGAGCCCTTTGATCCTCTTAGTGAGGTACTTTTGGGGTCTTTCCAGTTGCTGCAGGTGTCTGGTAAGGTACATCCCAAAAGGGGCATTGTACTCAATTATGGGCCTGATGAAGGATGAGTAAAGAGGCACGATGACCTCCCCTGATCTAGATGTGAATCCCTTCATGATTAGGTGGGCTATATAAAATATTTTTCTAACCACTTTGGCCACTTGGTTGTCAAATGAGAGATTGCTATCAAATATTTCTCCTTTCCTAAACTTTCCTAGCTAGTTGTTCCAGTGATCAGATTTTGCTGATCCCTGGGCTTTGTATTTGGTTTCTGTGTTCCTCCATTTTCTTGTGTGGCCAGAGGTAGTTTCTTTACTCACCAGTGGGAGTGGGGAGTACTGAGCTGCTTGTTGTCCTCAGAGGAGTGGTTAGAAGCAGCAACTAGTAATTCGTTGGCCATTTTGGGTCATTTCCTGTTTTTTCCAGCCCCCTGCTATAAAGCACGCATTAGCACGCTTTAGCACGATTTAGCGCTGCGCTGCTACCGTTGCACACTAGGGCAGCGCCAGTTAAGCAGATTTAAACTATTAGGGCTACCTAAAGTCCACTCTTCAAATTTTCCCTTAAAACTACCTTCCTCAAAGTATACTACTGTTCTATTTAGTGTATCCTACAACTATAAATTATCTCTACTTGACTCCCAAGTAGACTATTCTCTATCTATATAGCTAAGCACTTGCTCCTACAGTACTTATCACCTTGATACAGCACTCTTGTTATAGATAGTACCCCAAAAAAGCAAACCCCATTTCTCGGTCACCCACATCCCCCAGAACCTTTTTTTTAAAGTTTTTCTGTCTATTCCTTCTAGCATGTTGAGGGATCAGTTGCTAATGTCCTCTCCTGCTCAGCTGGTGAACCTGGGAATATTGAGGCAATGTTACAATTGCCTCATGTACACTGAACAACCCTCTCCTCCTCCCACAAAACACAAATACATGCGAGAGATGCAACTATACGGCCAAACTGGAGGCTGAGCTCTCTCAACATAGGACTGGCAAGACCAGACAGGAGGAGAAGGTAACCACACACACCATAGACCCAGTCTCACATAATACCATCACAACCTCAAATCATACACATAAACACACAAAGACATACTCGGAGGCTCTGATCAAAAATCTACCAAAACAGCAGAGGCTACCAAAGCAGACACCCAAACAACTACCACCTCAGAACACAACACCTGCAACACATAGACCACACAGTCAGAGTGTCAAGCAGTCACAGCCCCTAAGGCCAACCACAATGCCAGACACACTAGTCATTGGTGACTCCATAGTCAGACACACTGACGTCCCGCTCACCAGACAGAGTAAGGAGAAGGTCACAGTAAGCTGCCTGTCGGGTGCTAGAATCCGCCACATAACGCATGCACTCAGGTCTCTCAACAGCAGGTACAAGTACGACTCAATCATTGTCCACGCTGGTGTTAACGACCTGAGACGTACCTCTTTGGACTACATGAAAAGAGACATAGAGGAGCTCTCTGATTATGTAGCCCAAGCAGGTATGACCCTGACCTTGAGCAGTATCCTACCTTCACCAAGAATGATGCCACAATACAGAGATAAGATGATCAGCTTTAACAATTGGCTTAAACTCTGGTGTCATTCAAAGGGGATCCAATGTCTGTCTGCCTGGGATGACATGCTGGACAAGCCACGCTGCTTTGCAAGGGACGGCTTGCACTTGTCACCCCTGGGATTCTGGATTTTGGCAAAGGCTCTTGCCACCCCCATAGTGCCTTTTTTAGGCAAGGCTCAAATTCTAAACCTACCACCCTAGAACAAAACAAAGAAAAAATACTAAGGGTAATGCTGCTCAATGCCAGAAGTCTCAACCTCAAGATGCACGCACTCGAGGCCCTTCTCAGTATGGAGAACATCGATGTCTGTGCTGTGACAGAAACCTGGTTCAAGGCTCCTGAGAGCACCCCAGCACTATCAGGTTTTACTTCATATCATGCGTTCCGGCCCCAAAACCCGGACAATACCAAGAAAGGAGGAGGGGTATCCATATTCATCAAGGACACCCACACCTCAAGATTGGTGGCATCGCACGATGCATCGGAAACCATCCAGGTGCAATTAACCATAGGCAAGACTGCTCTGCAATTTGTAGCATGTTACAGGCCACCCTCGCAAACTCAGGAACCTCATATGGCCTTCCTGAAAACACTGGAGGGAATAAATGTATCTCCGAACACCATCATACTAGGTGACTTCAACTACCCTAATATAGACTGGGAACACTACTCAAGCCCAAACACTCTAGCCCAAAAGTTCCTGGAATTCATAAACTCAAATGCCATGGAACAACTAGTCACCATCCCCACAAGAGGAGAGAACATACTTGATCTCATCATCACGAACATGGGAGCACGATGTTCAACGCCAGAAGTATACCCCTCACTGGTGAGATCTGATCACAAACTAATCTCGCTGGAGGTCCTCATCCCGCCCCCACCGAAATGAAAAAGACCACAGTAAAGAACTTCTCGAAAGCCGACTTCACACTTCTAAAGACTAGTGTGGTCTCCTTTAAGGCCCCTGAGCCGGCGGTAAACATTACTCAAACCGCTAAATCACTTACAAATGCCTTCTACCAGCACCTGCAGGGCTGCATGGATCAGGCAATCCCAAGCAAAACAAAGACTCTTTGTACCAAAGGTAAGCGTCCAGTCTGGTGGACCCCAGCCATAAACAAACTCTACAACAAAAGGAGAAAGCTACTACAAGATAGAGTAAAATCCTTAAAAGGTAAGACACCGCTGATCACTATAAGTAAAAAGCTAAGAGCTCTCATAAAATCATCCATAGCTAATTTTGAGAAAAAAATAGCTAAGGACTCTAAAGACAACCATAAGGCATTCTTCAGCTATGTCAGAAACTTAGGAGGAAACTCCCAGATATGCTCAGAATTAGTTCAAAATGATGTGAAGATAACTGATCCTAAAGACATTGCCAACATACTGGCTGACAGGTTCAGTGCAAACTTCTCCCCCCCCTCCCCCCCTAAAGGAGAGATATCTATACCAAATGATTGTAGCCCCCCAAACATCTCTAACGCCCAGGTGAGAACTGCTCTCTCCAAGGCAAAGAACACAGCATCCATGGGACCTGATGGTGTCCCCGGCTGTGTGCTCCATGAACTCAACGAGGAATTAAACCCACAGTTAGGACAGCTGTTTAATCTTAGTCTCACCTCCGGATACGTACCCAGGGAGTGGCGCACAGCGACTGTGGTCCCACTCCACAAAGGCGGTGCCTCCACCGACCCTGGAAATTACCGTCCCATTTGCTTGACAAGCCTTATCTGCAAAGCCATGGAGAGGATCATAATGGATCTCATAAATAAAGACATAGGGAATTTGCAGACTTTAGATCCAACCCAGTTTGGCTTTGTCAAAGGCCGATCATGCCTTTTAAACTTGGTTGACTTTTTCGAAACAGTCACCAAGGCCATTGATGAGGAAAGGCAGTCCATACAGCCTACCTAGACCTGGCGAAGGCTTTCGATACAATACCTCACTCGGGTATCATTGAAAAACTCATCAGCTTAAATGTAAACCCATACATTACAAGATGGGTTGCAAACTGGCTGAGTGACAGAACCCACAGGGTCAGAGTTGCTGGCGCCATGTCAGACTCAAAGCCTGTCACAAGTGGTGTCCCACAGGGCTCAGTCCTGGGCCCACTCTTGTTTGGCATCTACTTTTCAGAAGTACAAGCAAACACAGGAGGGTTATGGCTGACAAAGTTTGCAGATGACTGCAAACTGGGCCGAGTTGAAAACACATCCGACACAGATATCCTTCAGAAGGGTCTCACAGAAACAGATAACTGGTGCCAGAGCCATGGCCTTAAGTTAAATGCCAAGAAATGCATAGTCATACCCTTTGGGAAAAATAAGGTTACCCCTAGCTACCATATAGGTGGCAATCCCCTGAACACAGAAGAAGTTATTAGGGACCTGGGAACCCAGGTTGACAGTAGCCTTTCATTCGACACTCATATTGCTAAAGTAGTTAGGAAGACCTTCTACATTGCCCACCTTATCATGAAGGGATTCACATCTAGATCAAGGGAAGTCATAGTCTCCCTATACTCATCACTCATCAGACCAATGATCGAGTACAATGCCCCATTCAGAATGTATCTGACCCGACACTTGCAGCAGCTGGAGAGGCCACAAAAGTTCCTCACCAAAAGGATAAAGGGTTTCAAAAATCTGTCTTATGCTGCCCGACTGAAAGAACTCCAGTTATATTCAGTTGCTTACCACTTGCTCAGAGGTGACCTATGCCTGACATACAAGGCCATGTCAAACCCAGATTTGATGAACATGCTTCATCTCAAAAAATCTAGATCCCTCAGAGCCACAAGGGCGGGAGACTTAAACCTTGACACGGTTATTAATAGGACGTGCTGGAGGGATAGATTCATCACCCAAAGACTCCTTATGCTTTGGAACAAAATCCCGGTTTATGTGAGGCAGAGCACCTCGCTGGCCTTGTTCAAGAGGAATCTTGACCAATGGATGGGAGATCACAGATACACCCCAGGGGTTACCTCAGTGTCACTGCTCGACAGAGGCACAGCTAAATAATGGGCATAGTTTCTCCAAACTAAAGGGGTGGCGTAAGCCACAAAACTACGGGCAAGGCTTATAAATGCCCTCGGGCAGATAGCCTAGTATGAACCTATGAACCTAACCTATGAACTTGGGTCCCCAGATCCCTAATTACTTCTTCTGTACTTAATGGATTACCACCTATGTGGTAATTTGTGGGCGCTTTGTTTTTGCCAAAGGGGATGACTATACACTTTTTGTCATTTAGCTTGAGGCCATGGCTCTGGCACCAGTTGTCTGTTTCTATGAAGCCCTTTTGGAGGATGCTTGTGTCGGCTGGAGAGTCGATTATGGCGCCCAGTTTGCAGTCATCTGTGAACTTGGTCAGCCACAGTCCTTCCGTGTTGGCCTGTACTTCCGAGAAATATATACCGAACAAGAGAGGTCCCAGGACTGAGCCTTGTGGGACACCACTTGTAACTGGTTTGGAGTCTGACATGGCTCCAGCAATTCTAACCATGTGGGTTCTGTCCTTGAGCCAGTTTGCAATCCATCTAGTGACATAGGGGTTTATATTTAAGCTGGTGAGCTTATCTATAATGCCCGAGTGGGGTATTGTATCAAAGGCTTTTGCGAGGTCCAGGTAGGCTGTGTGGACCACCTTCCCCTCGTCAATGGCCTTGGTGACCATTTCAAAGAAATCAACCAGGTTTAAGAGGCGGGATCTGCCCTTAACAAAGCCAAACTGGGTAGGATTCAGTGTCTGTAGGTCCCCAATATCTTTATTTATGAGGTCCATGATGATGCTTTCCATGGCTTTGCAGACCAAGCTAGTCAGGCTTATGGGGCGATAGTTTCCAGGATCCATTGAGGCACCACCTTTATGGAGAGGGATCACTGTTGCTGTACGCCACTCTTTGGGCACATATCCTGTAGTAAGGCTGAGATTGAACAGTAGTTTCATGTTTGGGTTTAGCTCTTCTTGGAGTTCATATAGGACGCAAGCCCGGGACACCGTCTGGTCCCATTGATGCTGTGTTTTTTGCTTTGGAGAGGGCGGCTCTTACCTGAGCATCTGAGATGTCAGGGGGGCAGCACTCTGCTGGGATAGATATTTGCCCTTTTGGTGGGGGGGGGGAGAAGTTTGCGCTGAACCTGTCACCTAGGATGTTGGCAATGTCTGTGGGTTCAGTGTATTTCTTGTCATTTTGGACTAATTATGAGCATATCTGGGAATTACCACCCAGGTTCCTAACATAACTAAAGAAAGCCTTGTGATTATCCTTAGTGTCCTGTGCAATTTTTCTCTCGAAGCTGGCCTTAGACAATTTTATGAGTGCCCGTAGTTTTTTGCTAATACTGATCAGTGATGCCTTCCCTTTTTGGGATTTTGCTCTATCATTTAGTAGCTTCCTCCTTCTATTGTATAGTTTGTTTATGGCTGGGGTCCACCAGACAGGACGTCTGCCTTTGGAGGATTGGGTCTTGGTTTTATTTGGGATTGCATGATCCATGCATTCCTGAAGGTGTTCATAGAATGCGTTTATAAATGATTCTGCGGTCTGGGCCGTACTTTCCACAGGCCCGGGGGCTTTGAAGGATTCCACCTCAGTTTTGAGGAGTGTGAAATTTGCTTTAGAGAAGTTTTTCACTGTGGTTTTCTGGGCAGGGGTGGGGTCGGGATGTGAATATCCAGTGAGATTAGTTTATGGTCTGATCTTACCAGTGATTGATACACTTCTGGTCTGGAGCATAGAGTCCCCATGTTGGTGATGATCAGGTCCAGTATGTTTTCCCCTCTTGTGGGAGTGGTAACAAGTTGTTCCATAACATTTGAGTTTATAAATTCTAGGAACCTTTGGGCTAGGGTGTTGGAGCTAGAGTAATGCTCCCAGTCTATGTTTGGGTAGTTGAAGTCACCCAATATAATGGTGTTTGGAGAGACCTTCATATTTTCCAGTGTTCTCAGGAAGGCCGAGTGGGGTTCCTGGGTTTGGGAGGGTGGTCTGTAGCAGGCTATAAACTGGAAGGCAGTTTTACCCACTGTTAGTTGCACATGGATAGTCTCTGATGCTTTGTGCTTTGCCACCAACCTGGAGGTGTGGGTATCTTTGATGAATATCGATACTCCCCTCCTCTTGTGGTTCGGTCCAAGTTTTGGGGCGAAAAGCATGGTATGAGGTATAACCTGGTAGTGCTGGGGTGCTCTTGGGAGCCCTGAACCAGGTTTCTGTTACTGCACAGATATCGATGTTCTCCATGCTAAGGAGAGTTTCGAGTGCATCTTGAGGTTTAGACTTCTGGCGTTGAGTAGCATTACTCTTAGTTTCTTATCCCTTGTGATACCTATGGAGGTGGGTTTGTCTTTTGAGCCTTGCCTAAAAAAGGCACTATGGGGGTAGCAAGAGCCTTTGCCAATATCCGAAAGCCCAGGGGTGACAGGTGCAAGCGTCCCTAGTGAAGCATCGTGGCTTGTCGAGCATATCATCCCAAGCTGACAGGCATTGGATCCCCTTTGAATGACACCAGTACTTAAGCCAATTGTTGAAATTGATCATCTTGTCTTCATATTGTGGCATCATTCTTGGTGAGGGTAAGATGCTACTCAAGGTCAGGGTCATACCGGCCTGGGCTACATGCTCAGAGAGCTCCTTTATGTCTCTTTTCATGTAGTCCAGGGAGGTACGTCTCAGGTCATTCACACCAGCATGGACAATGACTGAGTCATATTTGTACTTGCCTTGGAGTGACCTGAGTGCTTGTGTTATGTGGTGGATCCTAGCGCCCGACAGGCTGCTCACCATGACCCTCTCCTTGTTCAGCCTGGTGAGTGGGACGTCAGTGTGCCTGACGATAGTCACCTATTACAAGTGTATCAGGTGTGTTGTTTAGTCTTAAGGGCTGTGACTGTTCGGCACACTGGCTTTGTGAGATATGTGTTGCACGTGTTTTGTTTTGGGGTAGCGGTTGCTTGGGTGTCTGCTTTGGAGGTCTCTGCTGCTTAGGCAGATCTTTATTTAGAGCCTCCGAGTATGTTTTTGTGTGATTATGTGTTTGGTTTGCTGTCGTGGTAGGTCTATGTGAGACTGGAATTGTAGTGAGTGTGGTTTCCTTCTCCTCCTGACTGGTTATGCCAGTACTGAGTTGAGAGAGCTTAGCCTCCAGTTTGGCTATATGGTTGCATCTCTCACGTGTTGGAATTTGTTGGGAGGAGGAGAGGGTTGCCTGTCTACATGAGGCAGTTGTAACATTGCCTCAAGATTCCCCGATTCGCCAGCTGGACCGGAGAGGAGATTGACAACTGACCTTTGGACATGCTAGAATAATATTGGGAATTCCTTAATAATTGAAAACAAGGGCCAGTGGGGAGTGAGGGTGTAGTGCTTTTAATTTTTAGTACTGACTTGTATAATTGCTTTAGTGAGCAAGTGCCAGGTAACTTAAGTGCAATGTGTTACAGGTAACTTAAATGCAAAAACGACAAACAGTAACTTTCTTTCAAGTGAAACAAGGAAATAAGTACAGTAAGCAATGCAGATATCACTAGTGATCCACAGAAGTGCTGAGAAGCCATGTATTAGGTGGAATTAGCAAACAAACAACAAGCATATAAACAAAGCTAGATTCAGCAGGCCTGGATCTAGTCTATGCTACAGCAAACAAGGTGTACCAATTTCAGTAAGATACAGTTCAAATATTCAGGCACTATAAACCTTTAACCAGAAATTCCCAGCTCAGAAGGGCAGAGTCCAGCCCCTTCTCCCACAAGAGTGCAGACCACGAACCTTCTTAATGTAAAATAATTGTCCTGAAGCCCAAGTGCTTAAACCAGAACTAATACACTTTAAGAATAACAGACACTGGGCTCTCAATCAGCAGTTCCCAACTTAGAAGGATGAAAGCTACCTGTCCTTCCACCACAGTGCATACCACAAACCTTCCTAATGTAAAACAACTGGTCTGAAGCCCAAGTGCTTAATCCAAAAGACTTAGAATGATAGCTACACTTTAATCAAGTTACTACCAAGCAGTAATAAATACAATTGATTACTTTAGAGAATGCCTGTATTAGTGCTCAAGTTACACAAACAAAGCTAGATCCAGCCCACTTACTTGATTAACAAATGGTAACTAAATAGAGATGACAGCACATCACCACTGGACATTAATGGATTATTGTGTACAGCTATTAAGACACCATTTATACTACTGTGCTGGAGGCATCTTTATAAGAACACAGCCAGGCTAAGTGCTTTAGAGAATATGGAACAAATTATATATGTTCTACACTACAAATGTTGCAAAGAGAGAGAATTTTGAATATATTTATCCAGTTAAGTAAATTGTTCCATATACCATTTTCTGCCATGACCTTACATAGGGCATGTGAGAGCAAATATTTAAAGAATAGAAAAGTAATGTCACAAAAATGGAGCACAATTAAAAAAGATGTATATAACTAAAATCACTTGTTAGCAGTAAGATAGTAAGCCTGAGTGCCACACAATTACAAAATGTACATTTCAAAAATGCTTATGTTAAATTGTTACGCTGAAGTGAGAGCATGCATTGTCTTGGAAGCATTGTGATTAGCCATTATATCTAAAATAGTGACACTTGTAAAGAGCCAATAGGTGGATTTTTTTTTGAAGATTAATAAATTGTATTCATTCTTACAGATGGGGCATTTTTGCTAGGTGATACAACTTTTGTTAATGATCTCTCACCTGTACTTGTGACAAATATGGGTGACTTACGGTAACAGTACCCCACTCAGTGGATCACAAAGGGGGGAGGGATAAGGAAGGTGCAACAGACAACGTTTGTGCAAGTGGTAGGCAGCGCTCAGGATTCAGTAGTTTAAATGTGGAATAGTATAGCAATAACTAACAACTGCGTGTGGTATATTAAAAATTTAACCAAACCAAAAGGTCATGCAAGTGCGACAAGGTGCTTGGCTGTATAATTCTTCATAAGACCAAAAAATAAAACTGGCAGCACTTAACCTTCAGTGACCCACATAATTATTAAATTTTATTTACAAACTAGCATACCGGTTTTGGCTATCCAGCCTTTATCAGTGCATTAAACTCGCAACAAAACCAAAACATGCAATTTAAATACCTGAAGCCTCAACGTGATTGGCTGAAAATCTAATAATCCAGCCCTTTTCCTTTTTATCTAAGATAGCATGCCATTCACACATTCTTATTCAATGTAATTTTTTCAATAATTATGAACTGAAACCTAGCTGTATTATGCTTCCTAGTATGTTTGGATAGAGCATTTGACATCCTAGCACATCTAATGTCACTAAAGTGCTCGAAAAATCTCAGTTTAAATGGACTTGATGTGTGCCCCACATAAAAGGCAGAGCAGCTGCAGGTGACAGTTACCCAATCCGTATTACAATATCCAAAAATATTGATAGAAAAACTTAAGCATTACACGAAGAAAGCTGCACAGATTTGCCCACATATTTACAAAAATGGTAATTACCACAAGGATGACATCCTTCAATAACCTGCCCCCCTAAAGTAAGCTGATCTAAGGCTGGGTTTCCCTAATCACCCTTTTTTGTAATGATTGAACCAACCCTCCATTGTTTTGCAGTGTCTAAATGAAAACAAACATTTAGCAAGCCAACAAATCCCTCAACCGGTCATCCAGTAACAAAATGTTCCAATGTTTTTAAACCAAGTCAATTAAAAAAAAAACTATTACTGCCAAAACTAGTTGTAAATCTAAGAAATCCCTTAGATCTATTTCTTGATTTATATCTTAATAACTGAGCTGTATTAATATTTTGAATAGATCTACTGGCCTCCAAAATTTCAGAATACTTATGTACCCTCTACCACAAAACCTGTTCATCATATCTTCTTCCTCATTCCTAAACATGAACTCGGATGAACAAATCCTTTTTAACCTGACAAATTGAAATTTGGGTATATTTTTATTATATGTGGAGGATGGCAACTACTAACATGCAAGAGAGGGTTATCCTGAGGAAATTTCCTAAAAGCACTACTGTTTAGAGTCCCATCTTCTTCTACCCTAACCAATACATCCAAACATATGATTTGTTTGGAATCAAGATGCAGTGTAAACTGGATACCCCACTTGTCATCATTCAGATATCCTACAAACTCTAATATGTGACACCAGACCTCCAAACAAGCCAACAGTTGTCCAAGTACATTCTCCAAATATCCAAGGATTCCATATGAATATTGGGGGACCCATCATAAATAATTTGCTCTTCAATAAAGCCCATAAGCAGGTCTGCATTAATGGGAGTAAAAGCTGCAACCCACAGCTGTACCTTTAAGCTGTAAATAACATTCCTCTTTGAAATAAAACACATTCTTAATGTATGCTTGGTAAGACACAATTTAAATGTATTAAAACCTGGGCTATATATCAAAGCCTGGTTTAACCAATACTCAAAAGCCATCAAACCAGACCAATGAGGAATGTTTGTATAAAGGGCTTTAACATCCAAAGTGCAAAGCAGCCAACCCTGCTCTAACTGCATCTGGTCCACAATATTTAGGAACTCAATTGCGTCTTGAATCCTGGCACTTACCAAACTTAATGATGACTTCAAATAATATGCAAGGAATGATGACAATGGTTCTGTTAATGACCTTACCTGAAACAATAGGTCTACCAGGTGGGCACTTGGGATCTTATGGATCTTGGGTAATAAATAGAAATATTGCTTCACCGGATCTTGTACAGTTAACTGATGAAAAATATCCTAATTATACTTTCTTCCAAAGCTAGTTTTAAAAAAGCATCAATTTCCAACTTAAACCTGGGGGGGTCAGGTCCAAATACAATCTCTGACAAAAATTGATGATCCAATAACTGTTTTTGCACTTTAGAAAAATACATTGCGCAATCCCACAAAACAACCATGCCCCCTTTATCTGCTTTAACGACATGTTTTGATTTTGTTGCGAGTTTAATGCACTGATGAAGGCTGGATATCCAAAACTAGTATGCTAATTTGTTAATAAAAAAGTTTAATAATTGTATAATTCACTGAAAGATGGAGTACTGGCAGTTTTATTTTCGGTCTTATACTGAAGATTTACCCATTGTTGGTGTGGTTTAATCACAAGGGCAAAGCATACTGGTTTCGGTTATCCAGCCTTCATCAGTGTATTAAACTCGCAACAAAACCAAGACATGTTATTAATAAAGCCTCCAAAATAAAGGGAAACCACAAAGCCTTCTTCAGTTACATCAGGAACCTCCATGGAAAAACCCAGCTTTTTTCTTAATTAGTACTTAACATTATCACTTGCACTGATCCTGATGACTTAGCCAACCTACTAGCAGTTAGGTTCAGTGCAAACGTCACTCCCCTGTACCCCCCAAAGGCCAATTCAACATCTCCGATACTTGTCCCGCATCTCACATCTCCATAGATCAAGTGTTAAAGGCTCTAGCCAAGGCATGGAACACAGCTTTCATTGGATCTGATAGTATCCCAGGCTGTATTCTGCACCATCTCCAGCAAGAACTGGCTTCACCATTGAGTACCCCTATTCAACCACATCCTAAGTACAGACTTCATTCCAGCAGAGTGTAGAACTGCCATTGTCATTCCATTGCACAAAGGTGGTGCCACTATTGACCCTGGAAACTATTGCTGCATTAGCTTAACAAGTTTGATTTGTAAAGCCATGGAGCATATTATTATGCATATCAAACAAGAACATAGGCAATCTCCAAGTACTTAACCCCACCCAGTTTGGATTAGTCAAGGGCAGATCTTGCCTGTTGAACCTGGTTGACTTCTTTGAGACTATCACCAAGGCTCTGGATGAGGAAAAGTCAGTACATACAGCTTACCTTGACTTGGCCAAGGCCTTTGATACAATCCCCCATGTGGGCATCATCAAAAAGCTAACACAACTTGGTGTAAATCCCTGTCTCATCAGGTGGGTGGTCAACTGGCTCATTGACAGGACCCTCAAGGTCAAAATAGGTGCCTCCAATAGCAGACCTGTCACTAGTGGAGCTCCCCAAGGATCTATTCTGGGACCCTACTGTTTGGCATCTACTTCTCAGAGGTCCAGGCAAAGACAAAAGGCCTATAGCTGACCAAGTTTGCTGATGACTAAGTTGGGTGTTGTCAATGACTCCCCAAATGATGTTAACACATTACAAGAGGGTCTCACAGCAACTAATGACTGGTGCCAAAGTCATGGCCTCAAGCTAAATGAAAATAAATGTATCACTCCATTCAACAAAAACATGGCTTCAAATGATTGCCATGTCAATGACAACCCCTTAGCACACAACCTGTGGTGAGAGACCTGGGTACTCATGTTGATAATCTCACATTGGACCATCATGTAGCGGCAATGGTCAGAAAAGCCTTTTAATTGGTTCATCTCATAACTAAAGGGATTGCATACAGAAAAAAGGAGGTTATTATCCCTCTATATTCCTCCCTCATTAGTCCAATAATTGAGTATAATGCCCCATTTGGTATGCACATTTCCAAAAATCTGCATCAACTGGAAAGGCCACAGAAATACCTCAAAAAGAGAATCCATGGCTTCCAACACCTGTCCTATGTGGACACGCTCAAATCACTATCACTCTACTCGGTACTGTACAGATTGCTCAGAGGTGATGCATCTCTCGTCTACAAGGCAATCTCAGACCCTGTCCTACTAGAGATGCTCCATATCCAAAATTCTAACTCCTCATGCATTACCCACTTAAAAGGCCTGAATCTAATATGCAACATCAACAAAACCTGCTGGAGAGACAGGTTCATCTCCCAGAGGCTGTCCTGTCTCTGGAATAGACTTCCCATACAAATCAAACAGAGTACCTTGCTGACCCTCCAAGAGCAATCTTAATGAGTGGATGGAAAACCACAAATTTGTCCCAGGGGTTCCACCTGTGTCCCTCATTGACAGGGGCAACAGGTGCTGACTGAGGTTCCTTTTTGGGGATAAACTCTTGGCTAGGCTTATTAGAGCCATTAGCCTCCTATGATCATATGTAGCATTATACAGACATTATTTAAGAAAAGTATGTAATTTTTTTGTTAAATAATGTTATTGTATAATAGCAATAGCCAACTCACCTACAACATGCAGTGGTGGTCTTCTGCATCGTTTCCGCATCTTGCGGCTTTGTTCACGTACTGAGCATGCATATGGGACTTGCGTTCCCATGCTTATGCAGTACTTCAGTGCTTTAGAAAGCAAGTAATGGAAATGGGAAGATCGCCGTTGCTTCTTTTTTTTTCTCTTACAGTTTTAAATACAGACAATTTAGCGGTATGAGAAAGGGCAGAAATACAAAGAAAATCAGGTACGTTTATTTAGTTTTGCATTATGTACCCAGTTTTCTTTGTATTTTCTCTGTCCTCCGTACATACCTCTTGATGTCTTAGCTCAAGAAAACTAGAAAGCCCCATAAGATATATTAATAGCAGAAAGTCTGGGTGACTCGACTTTTTTTCTTTTGGTATATGCTTGATTTACAACGAGCACACTGGTTGTAATGACCTATCAGTGTGCTACTTTTTGCATGTAAATGACCAGTCATTGCATAATAAGCAATAATGTGGTGCTTGCTGAGGTAGGTAACCAGTTAGCATGTTACCTACTTGCACAATGACATTTCCTTTCATGTCGGAGGGGAAAAAAGATGGCAGACCCAATTTAGTGTCATTTGGGGCAGGGGAGTATTGCCACAACAGTACAAGTGGATCAGCAGGAGTAAATATTCAAACCTTGAAATAAACATTCATTCCTATTGCTTTCCTTACTTCTGATATTAATGGTCTTAAAAGCTTGCATTGCAAGACAGTAAAATGTGAACGAATGGAAGTGAATATTTAAGCCTTGCAATAAAATTCACCCCTATTGCTTTATTTACTTCTGTGGATACAATACATACGGTCTTAAAAAAGGTTCCTGAAAACAAGAAAGAACAATTTGAAGAAGCAAGGTAGCTAGCACAGGGAAAATGTAAACAATATATTTTAATAAAATGGAGGTAGATAAGGTGAAACTTCAGGTTCAAATCAAAACACTGATGATATTCAAGAATACATATGACAGCCATAAATGAATCATTGTAAGAGGTGGGAAAAGTAAGTTGGAGGTTTAAATAAATGTATGTAAAGATCAGGTGACTCACATCCGATATGGAGAAGCACCATTGCAGGGGCCAACAAATATTAAGACAATCATCTTATAAAGCAGGTAAACACAGACTAGATGGGACCAGCAGTCATTGTCTGTCATTAAAACGGATGTGTCTGTATTACTTTGGCATGATGACCTATACAGTGCCGAAATAAGTTTCAAAAATCAGAGGCTTTACTTTCGACTGCCTTAAGATGCAGTGGAACTGTTCAACTTGAAGATTTACTTGCAGCATCCACAAAATAGCACTTCTGGATGGATTACCTTATGCTTTCAGCAGAATAAACACAAAGTGTGGGTGGCTTTGGCACAATCATCTTTAACTATAAAAGTTATTTGACGAGACAAGCATTAATAAAAAAATAAGTATCCAGCTAAGGAAAATGATGGCATTTGCAAAAGGTATGAATTATTTACAGAATAACTGAGAAACAATAATGGAGTGGCCTAATTCATATGCCATTCTGACAAGCAATACTCAAGTCATCATCAAAGGTAAGCATACAGTAAACTAATCAAACAGTTACAGAACATAGACGTAGGAAATATAGTTGTGTAAAAGCCTGTTTTCTGAATACAGAAATTAATACAAGTTTTTAAAGTATTCATTACGCATGAGCTTATACATTTTAGAGTTAGAATATTAAGTTTATAATTTCTTTTTAGCATGACTAGCTGTCTGCCAAAAAGAATGCTAATTCACATAAACAATGCACAGTTCAATAACCTATATCATGTGATACGTCCCCAAGTGAATTTCGGTGGCAATTTTTTAAAATGTTGACATCATAATGGCTTCCATCTGTTCAGCTTTTGGAACTCAGGATTTCATAAATGAGTACAGCTACATTTACATCTGCATCAAATATAGTAGTTTTTGTCTGGCATCCAATGATGATTGTGTTTGTCATTAAGCCACCTAACTATATCCTTTCTACAAATAAGTACCTTCTTTCCTGAACTTCCTTCCTGTTATTGTGTTTTATAAAGTCAGCAATGCTAGAATTAGTCTAGCTCCATGAAATGCATTCTTTAAAATGTTATACTGCATCTATAATGGGTAGCCTTCACAGAGTTTCTTTGATAAATGAGTCAAAGTGTGATGTAGTTCTTGGCAAAAGACCTTGTTCTGCATATTCATACAAGGGACTGCACAGTCATCTCTGATAAACAGGGCCTATTTAATACATATATGTGATCCTGGAGGGGAAAAAGTGCTCAAATCAGTCATTAAAAAACAGCCTAAACTAAAATCTATAGTTCACTCCAGTTTCTGAAATGCTGTGCCTGCAGCAATTAAAGAAAAGTCACGTCTGTGTGACTTTATCTCACGTTTGGAAGAGCCCCTCCCATTTGTAGCACATGATTTGGTTTGGAAGAGCCCCTCCCATTTGTAGCACGTGATGATTTGGTTTAATCACTCTCAAACACTGTATATGTTTTCAGCTCTAGTACAGTCCAAATCATAAGTTTTCATTTCTAATTTTTATTTTTTTTTGCCTTTTGTGGATTACATACATCCCATGGAGGACAATGGACTATTTTCAGAGGTGAATCCATCCATCCATTTTCAACCCCTTTTCCCATTTTGGACATGGGTTTGGGGTGTCACTTCCACAGTGGCAGTCATTTTGAGCCAAGGTTTATACCACCGGGTGGCTAGACCTGCCGCTGTAGTTCATTTGCACCACTCATGTATGCACAGAGTCTCACCTATGGCCAACTTAGTGTGTCCAATCCACCACCACCAGGTGAATGTGGGGACATTTATTCTAATTAGATATAATTTAGCCAATACACTGGGAAATTCACATTTTCTTTTTGGCAAGTCCCATGCAATATTTTTTGTCAAGACTCATGCAGTATTTAACATCCACCAAAACTACCACCACCTCAAGACAGATGGTCTCTGTTTTCATCTTATTTGAGGAACAGAATTTTAAAAGTAGTGCTTTTCCACCATCCCATCATGTTGCAGTGCACACTAAATTTTGGAGCACAAGTCAATGCACTCTGTATGGGAGTACATCCCGCAGCCTTTTGTTCTTCTTGGCATTAAATTCTGAGTTACTCACATGGTCTACAATTTTTGCTGAATTGTTCTTTGCAAGTTGGTTGTAACAGTTAATGGCACAGATGCAAGGTAGTCTCTAGCAAACAGTACCAAGTTCAAATAATCCAAGAAAACACTTTTTAAGACATAGAATACAAGTGCTTTGTGTAAAGTTAACAAGACTTCTTCAGATACTCAACAATGTTCAACAAGGGATTTTAAAAATTCTAAAAGGACACATGATTTTTCATTCCAAAATTTTTACAGGGCCAACATCTACACATTTTGATTCTAATGAATGCAAAAGGAAACATTAACCAAATATTTTCATAGAGGTGCAAGCTAAGAATACTGTAATACATATTCTTAAAATCAGTAGAAAAATACATTAAGAATCAATAAACTATCAATAAAACAGGTGGAAAGCAGCTTGACATAATCAGCACTGTTGGGCTTTAAGTTTAGTAAACAGGTAATAGACAAGACATCGTTCAAATCTATGTGGGTTGCCTGTATTTGCCACTTAAGTTCTCTTTTTTTAAGCATTAGTCCCCAAGGTTCTCCTCTAGATTTGTATGGTAAATGTTCTAAGTGTTTTGAGTGCTCTGCAATATGCTTAGAAAGCGCATTCTTCCTGATTTTATATAAATGTTCACACATTCTTTGTTTCAACATTCTTTCAGTCTTGTCTATATAAAAACTTGTGCATGACTGACATATTGCAACATAAACACCTTTCATTGTACAATCATAACTACCTGTGATCTGTACAAGTAGTCTACAAATTGTAATATTTTCACAAGAATATCCTTGCATTAGTTGCAGTGCCCACCTTTTCTCCTAAGTTTTACCCATTTTTTTCCTTTGTTTTTCTTGCTTCTCAAAAGGTTGTTTGAAATGCCCTTCCTGAATATGACAACTAGATCACCTACTACTTTGAGTAGTCCATGCTAGTTTGAAACGTATACAAATTTCTTTGCAGAGTTTCCTTAAACGGTACATGGTCCATGGAATATGTAGTAATACAACTACTTCTATAGTTGTTGGCTATGGTACTTGAACTAGTTATTTAACTGGGTCTATATTATCTTATCAAAGAGGTATTACAGCAAATGCATCTTCATTGATCCTTAAAGAATGAACTGCCAGTTCTGTGAATGGCCGATTCAGCAATTTTTTTCCAAGGGATAAAAATCACTGATCCAGCCAGAAATTAAACATCATTACAAACATGCAAAAGTAGGGGGCTTTGCCCTAACACCCCCATACTCTCTAACTAAATATACCAACTCTGAGATCACACTACAGTGGGGAAAGGGTCAAATTCACACTGATGTCCAAGTGTTTTTTTCCCCTGGGGGGTGGAATCAGTGAATCAGCTATTCGTGGAACTGGCGGTTCGTTCTTTAGGGGTCAATGAAGAGGCATTCAGTGCAATGCCTCTTCAATAAGATAATATAGACCCCATTTAACTGTCTGCAGACATGTGTATGAGGATCTACTTTAAATAATTGATTTACCACTTCATCAAATCACAAAAGATAGAGACCACATTGCTATAAACCTAATTCAGTGAACTCCCAAAATGTCGTATTTTGCCAGAGGAAAACTAACCACTTCGCCACCATGGCAAACTTTGCTCTTTACTCATCTGTAGTGTGATCTCGGAGTTGGTATATTTAGTTATGAGGGTGTGTGGGCAGTGATGCCCTCCACTTAGGTGGGTTTAATTTGTTTCAATTTGATTATTGCTGGCCAAGTGATTAGTTTCCCAACAGGAAAATGTGACGTTCTGGGAATCTGCTGAATAAAGTTATCGGCAATATAGTCTCGATCTTTTGGGATTTGATGAAGTGGTAATTCAATTATTTAAAGTAGATCACACTTATAATGTTCAGTTCTTTCTCTAATGGAATTGGCCTAAAGAAATTCCTCTCTCTTTTAGAGATAACTTCCTCCAGTGAATTATCTATAAAGTCATTGGGGTAACCTCTTAAAAACATATTTTTTAATAACTGACACTCCAAGAAAATGCTCAAGTAGAGAAGTCATCCATGCGGCATGGAAAAATTGACATTTGACTACCGCTTTTTTGAGTGGTTGGAAGACAGCTAGTGAAAATTTTTGGAAGTAGTCATTCTCCAGATCTTTCATGAGCAACCCATCTAAATATGAAATTATGTTTTTGCCACCCTCATGTGTAAAACTTAAAAAGTTGGTAGTATAGTTCAAATAGTTTAAAAAGCCTGGAATGTTGCTCAAGTCATCTTTTCATGCAATAAATATGCCAGCCTGGTATCTTGTGTATATATATATATATATATATATATATATATATATATATATATATATATATATACACACACACACATGCCAGGAATCTTTAAATAAACTGTTAGACATATTTAATCTCCCATATGATCATGAATAAATTCCCTTAAAGGGTGCTATATGCTGACCCCATAGCAACCCCTTTGTCCTGAGAAAAATTGCTAAATTTGTATAAACATTCTGGAAACTATTGTATACTTATGTCATGAGGAATTGATGTAAAAAGATCATTTACATCTATTGTGAGGAACACCATGTTATCATGAAACTTTAGACTGTTACATTAAACCAAGAATCCTTACAAAAATGCCCAACATTCTGAACAATTTTTCAAATGAAAGTCTAAATACTTTGCCAAATGTGTGGTAATTGATTGCCTGGCATTCACAATAGGTCTCATTGGTGGATTGTTTTTGTTCATCTTTGGAATTCTGAAAATGGTAGTTATTACAGGATTTTTCATATCTAAATATTGCAACATGTCCACTGTAATCTAGCCCTGCATGAGCATATCTTGAAGTGTAGCCACAATCCTTGCATAAGCCAGATTAAGCTTGTTTCTCAAAACTTGACTATATTGATCATTAAAAAGAATAGTGTACATTTTCTCTATATATTGTAAGTTGTCTATTAGGACAATACCATCCCCTTTGTCCGGTTTTATGATCCGGACATTGAAGGCTCTAAGATTGTTCAACAAGTCAATGTCCCTAGTTGTTATATTGAACTCATTTTGTCAGGGCTCCTTCCAATTCACACATTTTCTCACAGGTCTGTACCAGTGGATAGAGAGGTGAATTAAAAGTACTAATGACTCTGAGACCGTTTCATAGGTAGGTACTAGGCTATCCACCCAAGGGCCTACATAACCCTAGCCAACAAGGTTCCCTGGCTTACGCCACCCACAAAAGTTATTTTCCTGTGCCACTGTCGAGCAGAGACACAGAAGTGATCCCCGGGTTGTTTTTTCTTATTTATCATCCACTCATCAATATTTTTCTTGAAGAGTGCTCATGAAGAACTTTGCTTGACATAGATGGGTAGCCTGTTCCAGAGTATGGGAAGTCTCTGGGACAGGAATCTATCCCTCCAGCATGTCCTGTTTATTGTGATGACAAGGTTTAGGTCCCTAGAGCATGTAGCTCGGAGGGATTGGGATTTCTTTAGGTGTAGCATGTCTAACAGCTCTGGGTTTGACATAGCTTTATATGTTAGGCATAGATCACCTCGGAGTAGGCAATATGCTACAGAGTAAAGCTGGAGTTTTTTGATACAGTCAGTGTAGGGCATTTGTTTGAGGCCAGTAATCCTCTTTGTGAGGTACTTCTGTGGCCTTTCCAGCTACTGCAGATGTTTTGTGAGGTACATTCCAAAAGGGGCATTGTACTCTATAATGGGTCAAATGAGTGTCGAGTAGAGAGGAACAATGATCTCTTTTTTTCCTGGATGAAAACCCTTTTATGATGAGGTGTGCCACATAGAAGGACTTCCTGACTACTGTGGCGATGTGACCATCAAAGGAGAAACTACTGTCCACCTGGGTCTCAAGGTCTCATCACACATTCGGTGTTAAGTAGATTGCTGCCTATGTGGTAGTTCATGGGTACAGAGTTTTTACCAAAGGGGATGACACTGCACTTTTTGGCAGTGAGCTTGAGGCCATGGCTCTGACACCAGGCATCTGTCTCAGCGAGGCTCTTCTGTATGAAGTCCACATCATTTGGGGACTTGACTATGGCTCCTAGTTTGCAGTCATCTGTGAATTTCGTTAGCCAGAGGCCTTCTGTGTTAGCCTGTACTTCAAAGAAGTAGATACCAAACAGGAGAGGTCCCAGGACAGAACCCTGTGGGTACTCCACTTATCACTGCGTTCAGGTCAGATTTGGAGTCTGCAACTTTTACAGTGTGGGTTCTGTCAGTGGGCCAGTTGACAACCCATCTTGTGATGTAGGGATTTATACCTAGTTTAGTGAGTTTAGCTATAATTCCAGAATGGTGGATGTTGTTGAAAGCCTTGCCGAGGTCAAGATAGGCTGTGTGAACCACCTTACCCTCATCTACGGCTTTGGTGACTGCCTCAAAGAAGTTGATCAGGTTCAGGAGGCATAATCTGCCTTTCACAAACCCAAACTGGGTAGGATCCAGAGTTTGGAAGTTACCAATGTCTTTGTTTATGAGTTCCATGAGGATACGTTCCATGGCCTTGCAGACCAGGCTAGTCAGACTAATAGGTCGATAGTTCCTGGGATCACTGGTTGCTCCCCCTTTGTGGAGAGGGATGTGTGATATCCTTGCTGAACATGATGTTAAGGTTAAGCTTCCTAGTATACATTTTCAAATTGATAAGGGCTTCAGTGAGACTGACTTTTTCTGGTCTCAGATGTATTACCTTTGAAGAAAGATCAGCATGTTCTTAAACTTGTATAGAACTAAAACGATATATACAAAAAGTCATCTGTTTCATGAGATACCAGTTGGCACACTGGATTTTCTTCCAAAGGTTTGTTATCGCCCATTAATGTTTTCAAAATTTATTTTTTATACCTAGTGTTTGGCCATTGCACTGGGCTGTACTGGTGGGGATCTGTCCATTGTTGGTGACATTGATTTAGATGTTTGCCTTTCAGGCATTCTGATCTCTGCAAAGTGGGATATTCTAAAGGGGATACACTAGATTCAATGTTATTTTGCTGTGATGTGGCATCACTTTCAACCCGCTCCGGTTGCATGTCCACTTGTAGATGATTATCACGTCAGTCTATTTCCCCATTTTAATGATAATGGTGGAATAGGCTATGCTTTGTTTTTAGTATAATCAGTTCTATCCCTCTCAAGTTTTTTTTTTATGTTATGCTCCTTCATAGTAGTAATTTGAATGTCTATAGAATGGAAAATATATGAAGGTTGCACTCTATTGTTCTTAGTTAATGTGCTCCATGATGTTTTTATCCAATCTCTTAATACCCACAGTTAGGCTTTCTATAGATTTATGTTTGAAGAGAAGCTCTATTAGCTCACATCCATGCCTATCAAACATTTGTAGTAAATCATGATGTAACATTGAATTATTTGCTAAGCCAGTAGGGTACTTCCAAATTCTGAGCCCTTTGTGGACTGTCTGTGCTTTGATGGATTCTAGGAGGTACCTATTTCTCCAGCTGCAGTTTCTGTACTTTTATGAGATGGTATTTGAAAGCATCCAAATATTCATGTATGCTATTGTCATTAAGTGCAACATTTGTACTTGTCATATTAATGTAAAAATTCAATAATCTTTGTAGACATTCATTAATCCATATACTGTTTCTAGAATTATCAAAAAAAAGGTTATTATTACCAGTATGTTCTTGTTGACATACATTGGTACTAGTTGATAATGCCTGTAGTTCAGTTGAATTAAGGATGGGGTAAACCTCATTAGGTGGTCTCTCCTACATACTGCTTCTTGTGGTAGACAGCTGTATAGAATCCCCTTTTTGAGTCAATTCCTGCAATAGCAAGTTCAGATTCCAGATGGACTACTGATTTCATTAAGAGCATAGTTGGATAACAAAGGTTGTGAAATGCCTGGACCATCAGCAGTCATTCCAGTTAGAAACAGACCAAAGTATAGAACCAATGGCAGACAAACTGGTAAAGCTGTGGCACAGATGCAAGGTAGTCTGTAGCAAACAGTACCAAAGTTCAAATAATCCAAGAAAAAAAACACTGTTTATTAAGACACAGAACATAAGCACTTTTGTCTAGTTAAAGTTGACAAGACGTTTTCAGATACTAAACAATGTTCAGCAAGGGATTTTAAAAATTCCAAAAGCCACATGATTTCTTCCCTCCAAAATTATTGAAGGACCAACATGAGACTGTAGGAGATTACTAGGCTATTGACCAAGAGACTTAAGCCTGTTTCAACCCAATGTAATCTAGTACAAATACTAAACAATACCCACAATTGCATTTAGTGATGGCTGCCCATGTCCAGGAGGGTTGTGAGTACTATCCCTAGTAAGAGTTTACAGTGCCCCCATCCACCCAACCAGGTTCCTCTAACAGTGTCATAGAGGTGCTCTGTTTCACATGAATTGGCAGCCTGTTTCAAGACATGGCAGTCACTGGGAGATGAATCTGTCTATCCAGCATGTCCTATTTAAGTCCCTGGAATGGGTGGCCCTAGACCCATATGATATACAGATATGCAGTAAGTTCATTAGGTTTGGGTCTTGGGTAGCTGTGTAGGCCAGACATAAGTCTGCTCTAAGAAGTCTATAAGATATGGAGTACAGAGACAGGGATTTTAGCACATGCTGCAGGCCCTTGATCACCTTTGTTAGAAACAAATGGGGCATTATACTCAATTATGGGCCGGATAAGTGCAAAGTATGAGGGGGTTATAACTTCTTTTTCTCTCAAGGTGATCCCTTTACTAATCAAGTGAATGATGTGGAATGCTTTCCTTACAACACGTAGACACATGGCCATCAAAGTTAAGGTTGCGGCCCACCTGTGATCCCAGGTCCCTTACCACTTAATGCGTACTTGGGGTATTGTTATTGATTTGATAGTGTAAAAGGGCATTGATTGTGCCAAAGGGAATGATGATGCATTTCTCTGCATTCAGTTTGTGATTGTGATTAATACACCAGTTGTTGGTCTATATGAGACCCTCCTGGAATATACTGACATCATTTGGGGATTCAATGATTACACCTAGTTTGCAGTCATCTGCAAACTTGGCCAACCACAACCCTTCAGTTTTGACTTGAATTTGAGAAGTATATACCAAACAGTAGGGGGACAAGCACTGACCCCTGTGGGACACTACTAGTAACAGGTCTGCTGGTTGATGTGGAGTCACCCACATTGATAGGGTGTGTCTGGTTTGTGAGCCAGTAGGCAACCCATCTTAAAATGAAGGGGTTTATATTCAGTTTGCTAAGTGTACCTGTAATGCCTGAATGGGAGAACTGTCTCAAATGCCTTTGCCAAGTTAAGGTATGTTGTGTGCACAGATTTGCCCTCATTAATGGCCTTGGTTATACTTTCAAAGAAATCCACCAGATTTAATGGGCAGGATCTGCCCTTCATGAAGCCAAACTGGGAAAATATTTTTTTATAAAACAGTGCAAGCTAAGAATACTGTAATAAATATTCTTAAAATCAGTACAAAAATGCATTAAAAATAAATAAAATATATCAATAAAACAGGTGGAATGCAGCTTGGAATAATCAGCACTGTTGGGCTTTAAGTAAACCGGTAATGGATAAAATATCATTCAAACTGGGGGGGGGGGGGGTGTGCCTGCATCAAGCCATATTTGCCACGCAATTTCACTCTTTTCAAGCAACAGACCCCACACAGTCCTCCTCTAGAATTGTATGGTAAATGTTCTAAAATTGCATATTTAAAGTTGTGTTCTGTGTGCTCTGCAATATGCTTACTAATCACATTCGTGCTACTATTCTTCCTGCTTTCCAACCCAGTCCAATGGCCAAACATTGGATGCAAGAAGAAATTTTGGACACACTATTGGGAGATGCCATATCTTTGGAGAAAATCCAATATGCCATCTGGTATCCAATTTAACAGATGACTTTTTTGTTTATAATTTTAGTTTTATACAAGTTAATCAAGAATATGCTGATCGCTTTTCAAAGGAAATGCACGTGATCAGTAAAAAAGTTAATCTCACTGAAGCACTTACTGATTTGAAAATGTACACTAGGAAGCTTAACCTTAACATCATCATGTTTAGCAATATTACCACACATGAAAAAGGTCTTAGAGTCACTAGTACTTTGAATTCACCTCTCCATCCACTAGTACAGACCTATGAGAAAATGTGTGAATTGGACATAAGATCAAATCTCATTAAGAAACCTCGACAAAATGAGTTCAATATAACTAGGGAAATTGACTTAAACTCTCTTACCAGGCAAAGGGGGGGGGTATAGTCCTCATGGACAACTTACAATACATGGAGAAAATCTACACTATTATTTTCAATCATGCATATAGTCAAGTTTCGATAAATGAGTTTAACTTGGCTTATGGAAGAATTGCAGCTACACTTCAAGATATGCTCATGCAGGGTCAGATTACAGTGGACATGTTGCAATATTTAGATATGAAAAATCCTATAATACCCACCATTTTCAGAATTCCATAGATCCACAAAAACAATCCACCAATGAGACCTGTTGCACATGAGAGGCAATCAATTAACACACCTTTGGCAAAATATTATGATCATTTGAAAGAAGTTTTTCAGAATGTTGGGCATCTTTGTAAGGATTCTTGGGAATTCTTGGGTAAATTTAACAGTCAAATTTCATAACATGGGGTTCCTCACAATAGATGTACAAGATCTTTCTACACCAATTTCTCACTTGGATGGTACAGTGGTAGTATGGTCACCTCACAGCAAGAGGTTCTCTGGTTCAATTCTCAGCTGGGGTGCCTTCAGTGCAGAGTCTGCATGTCCTCCCTGTGTTCGTGTGGGTTTCCTCTGGTTTCCTCTCACATTACAAAGACATGCATCTGTAGAGCTTCCCCCTGGGCCTCCGCTGAAAATTTACTTCATTTCAAGTCGGACTTTCCCGGTTAACAAATGTTAAATAAATAAATGATATAGGTATACAAAAGGTTTACGGAACTTTTACCTGATATTACCAATTTTTCTCAAGACAGGATCAACTTGTTTACCAATGTATTAAAACTGGTATTGTATAATAAATGTAATCTTTTTTGAAAAACAGATATTTTTACAAAAGAAAGGGGTTGCTATGGGGTCAGCGTGCAGCTCACAGTATGCGAATATAGTAATGCTCGTATGGGAGAATAAGTGTGTTTTTAACAGCTCACTTAAAGATTCCTGGCATCTATATGCAAGATACCTGGATGACATTTATTGTGCGGAAAGATGACATAAGCAACACTCAAAGGGTGTTTATACTATTCGAACAATATTACCAACATTTTAAGTTTTACACAAGGTTGGCACAAACCTCATTTCATATTTAAATGGGTTACTCATGAAAGATGTGGAGAATAGACTACTTTCAAAAATTTGAAGGAAATCCACATATTCTAATTCTTTTCTACATTTCATCAGCTCCCATCCAACTGCTCAAAAAAAAAGTGGTAGTCAAAGGGCAATTTGTCAGTGCCACACAGATGACTACCCTACATGAGCATTTCCTTGAGGAGAGTCAATTATTAAAAAATATAATTAAGAAAATGTTACCACAACAACTTTATAGATAATTCATTGGAGGAAGTTATTTCTAAGAGGGAAAGGAATTTCTTTAGGCCAGTTCTATTAGAGAAAGAACCAAACATTATAAGCACATCTGTAGACATTAATTCAATTACTATTTCAAGTACCATAGCCAACTACAGAAGTAGTTGTATTACTAAATATTCCATAGACCACTGTTTAAGGAAACTCTGCTAAGAAATTGGTGTGTGTTTCAAGCTAACATGGAACTATTCAAAAAAAGTAGGTGATAATCCAGTTGTCATATTCAGGAAGGGTGCTAGTTTCAAACAACTTTTTAAGAAACAGAAAAACAAAGTAAAAAAGTGGGGAAAACTTATGAGAAAATGTGGAATCTGCAACTATGTCAAGGACATTCTTTGTTGAGGAAAATATTAAAATTAATAAACAACTTGTACAGATCACAGGTAGTTATGATTGGACCATGAAACGTGGTACCTATATTGCAACACGTCAGTCATGCACACGTTTTTATATAGGCAAGACTCAAAAAATGTTGAAACAAAGAATTTACGAACATTTATATGAAACTGGGAAGAGTAGCATTAATGTGCTATGCATATTGCAGTGCACACAGAACATGACTTTAAATATGCAATTTTAGAACATTTAACACACAATTCTAAAGGAGGACTGTGGGTTCTAATGCTTGAAAAAAAGAGAACTTAAGTGGCAAACATGGCTTAATGCAAGCACCTCCCCTCTCCAGTTTGAATGATGTTTTGTCCATTACCTGTTAAAGCCCAACAGTGTTTATTATTTCAAGTTGATTTCCACCTCTGTTATTGATATTTTATTCATTCTTTATGTATTTTGGGTCTATATTATATGTTCTATGTCTGAAAACTTTGAATCTCATATGATCGACTCCATATGAGCGAAGTTTTCAAACATCGAACATAAAAATACAAACAAGCTAAAAATAAAAAACCTACCTGATCTTCCTATGCAGGGGGGCAGGCCACCCTGCACCCCCCCCGCTTCTTAAATATACCAACTCTGAGATCGCACTACAATGAAGGGAAGTATTCCCTACGGCGATCTCCATTGAAACGTTCAATGTTTGAAAACTTCGCTTATATGTTGATCATATGAGATTTTAAGTTTTCAAACTTCGAACTTATAATATAGACCCATGTATTTTGTACTGGTTCTAAGAATATGTATTACAATATTCTTAGCTTGCATTGTTTTAACCATTTTATACAAATATTTACTTAATGTTACCTCTTGCATTCATAAGAATTATATGTAGATGTTGGTCCTTTAAAAATTTTGGAGGGAAAAATGATGTGGCCTTTTGGAATTTTTAAAATTGAGTATCGGAGGAAGTCTTAACTAACCAATATGAAACAGCTTACATTCTAGGTCTTAATAAATGGTATTTTTTCTTGGATTATTTGAACCTTGGTACTGTATTTGCAAGAGGCTACCTTGCATCTATGCACAGCTTATCCAGTTTGTTTGCTGCTGCTGTTTCTATACTTTAGTTGTACCAGTTACAGTTCTTGCCTATTTTGCATGCATGTTTGCCTGGCAGTTTGTCTTAGCGGTTTAAGGCTATTCCTAGACCCTGCATGAGATCTGGGTTTAACTCCTACAGCCTCCATTACACTACTGTGAGATTCTAAGCTAGTCACTTAACCAGACATTGTTGGTTAACCCCTTGCTGCCTGTACTAGAGCCTTATGCTTATATATATGCTTATATATATATATATATATATATATATATATATATATATATATATATATATATATATATATAAATAAAACAACCTTGTGTGCATGTGACCTACCACTGCCATGGCTTAAAAATTGTATCTTCGCCAGTTCAAACAAATGTTTATAAAATGAAGAAATGCAACAAATTTTAAGAAAGAAATTACAATGCCAGCACTCAGTAAAAGTTGGAACATCACAGGTGAACAGAAATGCGGGTATATATTAAAGATGAATGCATGATCTGATTCAAACACCAAAAACTGTTGCTATGGAGATAGTTTTCTAAGCAATGATAGAAAAGTAGACAGTCTTATCCAAAAATATGTTTATAATTCAATCACGTTATTTCCAGCAATGAAGATGACTGTGAATGATGGTTTGTAATTTAAAATCCACTAAGGTACATAGATTTCTATTACAAAATGCAGCATTGTTTAATAAACAGGCATGGAATGGCAATGTGGTATGCTGATCTCCAAAATAAGGGCCCCTTATCCACAAAACAGGACTGAATCCTTCACCTGGAGGTGATGGGCTGTAAGTTGGCATATTGCTAAAAGCTTACAAATGAAACCAAGACAAAAATTACCCTGAAGGCACTCTAACATCATTGCCAAGACTTATTCCATAAATATTCAGCTTTGTAAACTATAGAAAGCATGGGGCAAAGGAATTGCAGATGTAGCGACTATTTAAGTAAAACCTTTGCTGATAATACTGTCGGTGCACAGAAATATACAAAAAAATAAAAAATAAAGTGATGCAGTAAATCTCATAAAAATGTTTTATTTACCAACTCAGTATGCTTTAGCCCACAACAAAGCATCATGCACAGTATAACCTCTGAAGCAGTTTGCCTTTACTTGTCTAACCTTTGGTGCAATTGATTAATGCTATGAGCTTTTAACAAGCTCCTTCCTGTGGTACAGTGCTTGATTAATTTAGCCTCCATTTGCTTAATGAGGCGACTCTGAGCTAGTCATTTAACCATACAAGACTCTTTGGATGAGCCTAAAAAGGTTCATGGATATCACTGCTATACCCTGGTTAACAAATACAAATAAAATAAAATATTTACCTATCCGTTTACTGAAGCATGTTGGCTCAAAACGTAGTTTGCTCATTCTTTGTTGTTTCTATGTCCTTTATGTATTTAGACTTGAAAGGTGCTTTCTAAGACAGGGGAAACAGAGAAATAGTGATCATTTATTGCATTTTTAAGAATGCTCAATCTGTCTCAGAAATGGAGCAACCTTGGAATGAAACTATACTATTAAAGAGAGTGAGAGGTGTATGGGGCTTGCCACACTACAAAACTGCTTACTTTTATTATTGGCTTAATTTGCATGAATTCTTGTTGTTTTCCATGTGCAAGTTAATGGTTTCCTAAAGAAATGCATGATTACTTGTATTAAGAAGTCATTATCAGAAATAAATTCATTCTATTGCAGCCATACGAATGCACTAAATAAATCAGTATCATAATTAAATCAATAATTATTCAATTAACACCCTTAATACTGGTGCAATTCCCAATGCTGAAAGATGTTTGCACCACATTATGGAAAACAGGATTTTAATTTCAGATACAGAAATGAAGAACCAACGGTAACAAAGTATAACTCTGCTATTAAACCTGCTCAGCGTAGCTATCTTTAAATTACCTCTGATTTTTAAAGCATAATAGTAAAACTCAGAGTGGTTGAATCATGGATAAGTTACTGAAAAATGAAACATTTCCTTTCATTTCTCTAATTCAGTTTTAAACTCTGCATTTTACTCTGAGATGCATTGGCTATTATGATTAGAAAAAAAAACATACAAACTGGTTAATATTTTAATGTAACACAGCATTTTACATTTTTTTTAAGTTTTCACCAACAAATTAATGGTTCTACATACTGTATATTTTACTCCACACAACCTAGCCATTCCAGGAAAACTATTGTGATCAAATTGCACAATGAGTGGAAATGATTCATTATTAGATATATTTTTTCAACTTTAAATCTATTCAGCCTGTGTTTTTTTTTTAATTCATATATATTTGAGTGCTATTGAGTCTTTTGACCATTCATTCCTTGCCAATGCCCTCGTATAGGTTGGGGTCTATATCAGTTCATCACAATGCAATTGCAGCAAACACCAGATTGTTAACACTCATTCTGTGAAAATCATTTCAACAATTTGCTGAATTTACTGAGGGTAAATAAATATTTGCCCTACTGGACAACGAACTGACAGCTACGCAAATTGAACCAACCCAAGTGGAAGGCTGTGCCCTCCACTCCCCACTAACTATATATACAAACTCAGAGATCACACTACAATGGAGAAAAGGGCAAGACCATGCTGTAGGGGAAGTATTTACTTGCCCTCAGTAAATTCAGTGAATTGCTGAAATGATTTTTGCTGAATGAGTGTCGACAGTCTGGTGTTCGCTGCAATTGCATTACGATGAACTGATATAGACCCTACAGGCTGCATCTCCATTCTCCAGCAGGGTCATGCTAAGCATTCCTGCAGTACATTTGTGGATACTCATCCATCTCCATTCTCCATCAGAGTCATGCTAATCATTCCTGCAGTAAATTTGTGGATACTCATCCATCTCCATTCTCCAGCAGGGTCATGCTAAGCATTCCTACAGTAAATTTGTGGATACTCATCCATCTCCATTCTCCAGCAGGGTCATGCTAAGCATTCCTGCAGTACATTTGTGGATACTCATCCATCTCCATTCTCCAGCAGGGTCATGCTAAGCATTCCTGCAGTACATTTGTGGATACTCATCCAGTCATTTAGTTTATATTTAAAGGAAAATAGTGATTCACACCATTTCACATGCAGGGAAGTCAATTCCCAAGTTTTGGAGGAGCTGGATTATAAAAATGTCCCTCCACCATTTTTTTAAATTTCTCTATTGGTAAATATTTAGGTCTCTGATTTTAGTATTGGTGAATATACTGAACTTGTGGAGAAACAAGAGGTGCAGGTCAACTGGGACTCTACTGGCGCGGTACCCGAGATAAATCTCCCCCTCAAAAGTCTGTAAGACAATTAAAGGGATAGATATTCAGGCTTCTTTTGGTAGCTCTGAGACTTCAGGCCTGTGATCATTTGGTTAGGAACCCTTGCGGTATTTATAAATGCTTGACTTGTTTAGTGAAATAAA
This sequence comes from Protopterus annectens, assembly GCF_019279795.1. NCBI lineage: Eukaryota > Metazoa > Chordata > Ceratodontiformes > Protopteridae > Protopterus > Protopterus annectens. Next base: position 686,363,599 of record NC_056750.1, read on the forward strand.
TCTCAAGCAGGAGTGTTTAACTCAATAACTGGCCTGATTAATGCAGAGTATAATGAAGTGGTTACCACTTTATATCTTGATGGTAAACTTTGGGAAATTATCTCAGCTAAACAAAAATTTTCTGACAATGTCGGTCGCAAAGGATCATAGGATATTACTAGGCTATTGACCTGGAGGTCATTTTAAGCCTAGCCTTTTCATCCCATTGTAATACCATAGAAATGCCTTTCAGTACCAAAGATTGCTTTTAGTGATGACTACCAATGTTCACGAGGGTTGTGGGCTCTATCCCTGGTAAGAATTTACAGTCCCCATCCACTTGTCCAGGTTCCTCTTGAACAGTGTCATAGAGGTGCTCTGTTTCACATGAATTGGTAGCCTGTTCCAAAGATGCGGCAGTTGCTCGGAGATAAATCTGCCCCTCCAGCAAATCCTATTTAAGTCATAGGCCGAATTTAGGTCCCTGGACTTTAATAGGACATGCTGGAGGGAGAGATGTTTTGAACTCAATAACTGACCTGGATGGTCAAAAGAGCAGAAGCTATAAACCCAAGTACTTCAGCCTCTGACTACATGTTCATTTTGTAATAGTGCACTGTCTATACAATATGATGAGGGAAGGTTATCTACCAAAAGATATGGCACTATACTTTTTCACATTAAGTTTGAGCCCTTTATTAGTACACTAATATTTCATAAGGGTTCATTCTGGAGGGTTTGGGTGTCAGTGGGCAACTTAACACCCGGTTTTCAGTTATCTACAGATTTTGCTAGCTAGAGGTGCTGGCTCTCTGCTTGGAGATCAGAAAAGTAGATATTCCAACACTGAGCCTGGAAGGACACTGATGGTCACTTTCATATTTTCTGAGGAATCTGCAACTCCCACTGTGGGGGAGGGGGCCTTGCTATTCATTCAGTTTGCTATCTATTGTATCACATCTGGGTTAATTTTTTAAAAAACTTGGCCTTTGTATGAAGCTAGCATGGGGAATCTTGTCCAAGGCCTTGACCACCCTCTACAACCTCCTTAATCATTTGGAAATCTTCCAGGTTAAAAAGACAGGCACTAGCCCCACACAAAGCCAAGCTCAAGGGGATCAGGCCTAACAAGGTTCCTGATATCAGTTTATAAGGTCAGTATAATACATTCCATGGCTTTGCAGATGAGTCTTGTAAGAGGATAGGCCTGTAATTATCCAGGGTGGTTGTAAGGCCATTATAGACAGGCATTACCACTGTACTGCAGCACTCATCAGGGGCAAAACTCATAGCTAAATTTAGGTTCAACAGTTTCAGGAGTGTTTTTACAAGGCCATGGTTAACACTGTTAATTAAGTGATCAGATGTACTTCATGTTAGAAAATGTAAAACATTTTTGTTAAGTTACAAAAATGTTATTTGTATAACTGTATACCTTTTCTGTATCACCCTTTCATAAACTATTTGATTTGTATGACTCCAGCATGGATCATATCTTTTGTAACAAAGTACTGAAGAAATACAGAAGGCATTTCTCTTAAATCATTTTAGTTTGTTAAACAAGCTTTCTCATCAGGGAAATATTCATAAAAACTTTTACAAATTCCAGTTAACTTTCAAACATATAGAGCAATTTTAGAAGAATTTAAAAAATTGTGGTTGCCTCCAAATTATGTGTGCGTGCCCAGGCATAATGTCAGCTACATCCCTATGGTGGATTTATGCTGCCCATATCTCAATCATTTAAATGCTTGTTGTAATGAACTCCAACTTTTGCCACAGTATCATTTTTTATGTTGAAAATGTTTTACATATGGACTTTTGACAACTTAATAGCATAAAATTAATAGACAAAATATTGACTAGTACAATCAAATGGAGATGTCACAAAAACACACATGCACATGATTGGCAGCACTAAAACCAGCAAACAAATATATTGATTTGGAGTAGAAAAAAGCATTTTGATTAGTGATAACAGCATGCATGAGTGTTCCAATTAACCCTATAAACAGATTTGGAACAGTTGCATAGCAAACGAATACATGCATAAATGAACAGTATGCATCGTAACAGCATGCCAGTAACATTGATGGCAACAGGCCACCAACAATGGTATTTGAACAAGGTATGTTAACATGCAACCAATCAAATATATGAACAATAATAGAACACAAGTCCCAACATTATGTTTGGAGTAAAATATACCCATAATATATGAATCATTGTATTGATCCAGATTGGGGGGGGGGATAAGTCCATTAACAACTGTTTATGCTTCTCTTTTCCACAACAGTACTGCTCAATACTGGGTTTGCCCTCACTTTACATCTGCCTATGGCCCATAGCTTCTGTAGCACAAACATACCTATTAAACTGTCAGCCTGGAATGGTATGGGGCAAACTGTGACAACTCTGGGTACATGACTAAAGGGGAACTGTACATGTCAGGGTTACATATCTGGCACAGGAGGGGTCCCCTGAAGTACTGTTATGTGTGTGCACTACTGCCATACTTCAACTGGTTTCCTATCTGTATCCAGGGTTATTGGCAGCAGTGACCACTAGCCATAACAGCATGACACTTGAGAGACATTAGGAAGAGTGCATGTTGTATGTACCTATCCTGCTGTCATTTGCAGTCATGTGGTGGAACAGTTGAACAGTTGTACACAGTTTATTAGTATACCCTTCATACAACTACTACCAACATTTCGTTACCTGTACAACCTGTGGAGAAAATATCTGTAAACACTACCGGACTGTTTTCACATTTATTCCTGATTCCTTGTTTGTAGATATGCATACATCCTACCACCACTCCCTGTATTCGAACAGTGTCTATGTGTGCAAAAATTAACAACTAAGCTATTTCTCATCTCACTGAGCTAGTGGAGAACTGCTTTTTCTTGTTTCACTAGTTTCTGCCTAATAGTCTCTTGGTTAGACAGTCTGAATTTGTAATCCTGTGATGCATGCACGACAGATAATTATTGTACTGTGCATTAATCCTTTAGATTACTACAATTTGGAAAGCAACGGTTAACACAAGGTAATGCTGGCTGGAGCACACTTTCAAACTTTACACATTACTACGCAGGGTTCAGAGCTTAGTGCAGCATATATTTCACATTTCAGTTATATCTTGTTTTACAGCTCCACCATCTACTGTTTTTCTTACAGCTGGTTTACAGAAGAACTTCAGTTAATATATTCTGTCACATACACATTGGCTGTGAAGAACCTGTATACATTATATACATGTATACAACATACCAGAATAAACACAACAGTTGTTTGTAAGAATCTTTATTGCACATCAATATTAGTCAGTCAAACTTTATTTATTCAGTTCACACAGTAACAGTATACCTACTAGCAGTAAGCAATGTACTCCTTTCTTAGCTATTTGAACAATATACTGCAAAATAGATTTGTACTCACCAGCCTGTCGGCACAGTCTCAGCTGTCTGTCAGCATGGGCATCTATGTTCATAGCCCTCTCTGCTGCAGCTGTAGGGGAGAAAAATAAATAATATGCATACCTGTATATCACATTCTCAGGCTAGTATTTGCTACAAACTACTTGATAGTGATACTTACTCACTACTGGAGTATTCCATGCCCATGCAGTGTGAATCCACTGGGCCAAGAGCACCCCCTTCCTCCACTTTAGGTTAGCATAGTGGTACTGTACCTGATTACCAGTTCTGGGGATGCCAGTAGCACTGGTGAGATCATGTGTGTGACAGTCCCAGGCCTCAGCTTTGTATTGTGAGCCCTGGTACTGGCCCTGCAGCAGTCTCTCATGATGGTTTTCAAAAGGGAGTCCAGCCATGACCCTGGACTTCTGAATGCTCCAGCACTGTACCTGAAAGTGCGCACCCTCTGGAACACCAGACATGTTCCTGCAGAGATCAAACTAAACAGGTTTTGGTTCTATTCCCACCTGCACATTTTAAATAATGTCATATTCCTCCCCCTTGCCATCACTGAACCATTTTGAAAATGCTGAGCACAGCTTAGCAACATGCAAACCCACTAAGCTGGGTTGAACAGTGTTTGAAAGGGCAATTGATGAGCATTGCTTAATGTGCAAATTTGCTGAGCTGACTGATGCTTAGCATTCACATTTAAGCAATGCTTACACCAAACTAATCATAGCTGCTAACCATTTCTCACTTTTCATTTTAAAAAAATATCAGGATAATGACTTCATTTAGTAGGTGTACATGATTTATTTCATATGACATCCCTCTCTCTGCATTCATTACATTAGCAAGGGGTGTGACTATACTGTATGGGACACTTGTGTATACATGGGTGATTTCACATGTTATATGCACTCACACTTCCATTTTACACCTGCTACACTACCCTGGTTGACAATAACCAGTTGCTACATAATTTAAGTTTACAAAAATAGTTTTAACACTGCTTTCCCATATAAAAATAATTTGCCTGTCTTGGTATTTCAACCATGAATGCCTGCATGTAAGGTCAGGACTCTAACCACTACACTATCTTGGTTTAGGAATTTTAGCTGTATATTTTTATTCATCTCCTATGGGATGTTTAAGCAATGCTAACCAGAGGGCCATAAAGTGCACACTGCTTAGCAATGCTTAAACAATCCTTAGCATATAAAAAGGAAAGATGTATTATATTATTATATTATTACATTATACGGCACTTTCCGAGTGCAGAGGGCATGTTAACTGTGTGAGCAGTGCTAGAATATGCCCCCCTGCACTTGTTCACTTTTTGTGTCCATACAGCCCTTATCAGTAGTGGGCCTTCATTAATATGCAAGGCACGCTGCTGTTAGGGCTGTATGGACACAGTTCACTCCGTGCAGGAATAGCACTATTCCTGCACAGAGTTTACTGAATCCCAGGGATGGTGTCTTTTAACCCATGAAATTGTCTGCATTAAGCAGCTGCTGCCAGATCAGTTTTTTGTAATGATTTTAGTCTCCATGGTAATCCTCTGGTTTAGATGAGAACATGCTCAAAAAAGCAAACACAAAAACATGGAGTTCTGTTTCACTGTAAGGTGCATCATCATTTTATTTTGTGTGTTGTAATTGCATTCATGAACATGCTTACATATGGTTCTCTCCATCTTACCCATGAAAACAATGACAATCCCAGGCCAATAAGTCATTCCCTTCAGTATATTTGTATATATATTTGTATGTATATTTTCCATTAAATGTTAATTTAATATGTATAGTTTCAGTTTCGGCAGTATACAAATGAGCTTACACTGTCTGCAATAACCACATTTAATTAGTCTTTCAACTGCTTATACTTCATTGCTTTGGTTACTTATAGGTCTAGTTTTTCTTCTATATTTATATGTCTCTTACATGTATAGTCAGGCTCACTCAAAACAATTGTCCTTTCCTCAATTCTCACATTATTTGTTACAATATCGGTATCAGACCCATACTTTAGTATCACTGTTCGATTACAGTTAATTATATTATAGGTTCATAGGTTAGTACTAGGCTATCGGCCCTAGGGCCTATAGAAGCCTAGCCATAACAATTCCCTGGCTATTTCTTCCCACACTATTTACTTCCCTGGACCCCTGTCTAGCAGGGTGACTGACAAGATCCCCGGGGTGAATTTCCTTTCTCCCATCCAATCATCAAGGTTCCTTTTGAAGAGGGCCAAAGAGGCTCTCTGCTTGACATGTATGGGCAGTCTATTCCAGAGTCTGGGGAGTCTCTGGGTCAGAAACTTATCCCTCCAGCATTTGTTTATTGTGATGACAAGGTTTAGATCCCTGGAGTGTGAGGTGAGGCTATGATTAAACATGACACTTAGGTGAGGTGCCAGCAGTTCATTTTGTAGTTCATGTAGTACACAACCCGGGATGTCATCTGGTCCCATGGATGCTGTATTCTTAGCTCTGGAGAGTGCATTTTTTACCTGTGTGGCCATTACTGGAATTTGTCAATCTTCCGGTATTGAGATGGGCCATTTAGGGGGTGAAGTTGGTGCTGAATTGATCTGCCAAGATATTGGCAATATCCTTGGTATCAGTATATTTAATGCCATTCTGTTGTAGCTCAGAACAGATCTGAGCATTGCCATTTAGATTCTTGACATAGTTATAGAATGTCTTGTGGTTGTCTTTGGAATCTTTGGCAATTTTATTTTCGCAACTAGCTTTGGAGGATTTTATGAGGGATCTCTCCTTCTTACGGAGGCTGGAAATGGAGATTTTTGGATCCTGGGATTTTCCTCTTTTCTGCAACACTTTCTTCCTTTTGTTGTAAAGTTTGTTTATGGCAAGGGACCACCAGATTGGCTTCCTTTTATTGGAGGAGAGCATCTTGGTTCTATTTGGGATGGCTCGATTCATTCATGAGTGGATGTGCTTGTACAGTGCCTTATTGTAGGATTCAGCAGTCGTGTTTTCAGTTCCCGTCTGCGTGGGTGTCATGAGGTTTGTCACTTCTGACTTGAGTAGCATGAAGTTGGCTTTGGAGAAGTTTTTTATGGAGGTTTCCTTACTTGGGGTGGGATGTGGATGTTAAGGGTGATTAGCTTATGGTCTGACCTGACCAACGAGGGGGTGACCATAGATGTGGAGCATCGATTTCCCATGTTGGTACTGACCAGGTCTAGGATATTGGAGCCCCTGGTGGGACTATGGATTAGTTGATCCAGGGTGTTGGAATTTATGAATTCCAAGAACGTTGGGCAAAGTTGTTGTTACTTGAGTAATTTCCCCAGTTAATGGCAGGGTAGTTGAAATCACCCAGTATTAGGGTGTTTGATTGTATCTTAATATTTTCCAGTATGTTTAGAAAGGTGTAGTGAGAATCTTGGGGCATGGTGGGGGATCTGTAGCAAGCTACAATTTGGATTGCAGTCTTACCTAGTGTTAGTTGCACCTAGAGAATTTCAGATGCATTGTGCTGGGCAACTAGCCTGGTGGTGTGAATATCCTTGGTGAATATGGACACTCCTTCACCTTTAGTGTTTCGGTCCTGGTTTGGTGGCCGAAAAGTGTGGTAAGAGTTGTAGCCTGGTATTGCAGGGGTGCTCTCTGTAGCCTTGAACCAGGTCTCAGTTACTGCACAGATATCGATGTTATCCATTTTTAGGAATGGCTCGAGAGTGTGCATTTTGAGGTTTAGACTTCTAGCACTGAGTAGCATTACCTTCAGAATTTGCATGCTTGTACCTGTTATGGTGGTGGTTTTTTTTCCTTTGAACTTTGCCTAAAAAAGGCACTATAGGGGTTGCAAGAGCCTTAGCCTGTAACCTGAATCCCAGGGGCGACAGGAGCAGACCATCTCTGGCAAAGCATCATGGTTTGTCGATCATGTCGTCCCAGGCAGACAGATACTGGATCCCCTATGAATGACACCAGAAGCTTAGCCAATTGTTGAAGTCAATCATTTTGTCCTTATATTGTGGTATCATTCTGGCGAAGGCAGGATGCTACTCAGGGCTAGGGTCATACCTTCCTGGGCCACATGATCTGAGAGTTCTTCCATGTCTCCTCATGTAGTCCAGGGAGGTACGTTCTCAAGTCATTCACTCCAACATGGACAAGGATAGTCATATTTGTACTTGTGGAGTGACTTAAGTGCATGCATTATGTGGTGGATCCTGGCACCTGACAGGCACCTGACTGTAATTTTATCCTTGTTCAGCCTGGCGAGTGGGACATTAGTGTGCCTGACTATAGAGTCACCTATGACTAAAGTGTTAGGTAAGTTGTCCTGCCTTAGGGGCTGTTGCTGGGCGGCACACAGTTATTGTGAGCTATGTAACACTTTGGTTGTGATTGGTATTTGAGTTTCAGCTTCGGAGGTCCTTGTTGCTTGGGCAGGTTACAGTTAAAGGACCTCCGCATATGTGGATTTAATGTTGCTATGTGTGGGTGTTGGTGGTGTGGGTTTAGAAGGGCTGTTGCTTGAGGTGTAGTGCGGGTGTTAACCTTCTCCTCTTGACTGTCTAGCACAATCTTGGGTGGAGAGAGATTTGCTTCCAGTTTGGCTATGTAAGTGCATCTCTCACAGGTTGTAGTGTTGGGTGGTAGGAGGAGAGGTTTGTCTGTGTACATGAGGCAATTGCTGCATTGCCCCAGTATGCCCAGATTCACCAGGTGAACAGGAGAAATCATCAGAAGCTGACCCTTGGACATGTCTGGTTTGGTGCTTTTTTTTGTAAAGTACAGGAGCTGTTTTCCCTTGCATTAGCAAGGTACTTTGCAGTTATAGGCTGTTTAGTGCCTATGATTAAATTCTCCTTATTAACAAGGAGAGTTGAGCGCTTATATCAGTTTAAGGCTTCCTAGTGCTTTCCAGCAGGTGTTAAAGCATGTGCTAGTCACAGGGATGCTTAAAGGTAAGATGAAAAAAAAATGGTTTATCCTAAACATTGCAGTGTGCACTAGATAAGTTAGATGTGAAAGTAGGTAATTTATGTTTTACCTGTCTAAAAAGTTACGTTTTAGTGGAAAGTCACTATTTTTATAACAGCAAGATAGATTGAAAGGGGGTGGTCACTTTCGTATTCTGGTACTATGGAATACAGTAGGATGGCCAATAAATTTAAATAGTTGAAGGGGAGTGATTTCACAAAATGATAATTTTGTGCTTACTCACACAAGCCAGTGAAAGCAGAGAGGAAATGAGATATATGGTCAAATTAACATAAGAAGCAGGCAACTAGAAAGATAGTGGTATATAAGAACATGACAGTAATCGGGTAGGGGGTGGGAAAAAAATTCTGCCTGACTCACAAGAGACAGAGCTGTGGTCTCTTTTGAAGTTTTAATATGCAGTTAAAAGCAGAATACAAGTAAAACACAAGGTAAAGAAAACAAGCAGATGCCTTTTGTAATTATCAGAACTGTTCGTGGCTAGCAGGTCTTCCCCCAGAATTAATTTATATTCCTTCACTCCTGATTTCCAAAATTTTGTCCTTTAGCAATGAGAGAAGACTGGGGATACCCTCTCCTCTTTAATAAAACTCACCTATAAAAATTTCCAGTTCATTTTTAATGTGATGTCATCTCAAATTATCCTTCCAAGATTCACATCTGGCCTTTGACTGACTTTTTGTCAGAAAGTGTGGCAACTTCGGAAGTGTAAATATGAATTAGAGAAGATGGGCTTCCAGTAAATGTCTATTGTTCCCATCTGTCATGAATGTACTTTTCACTGAAACTTTTCATATGTTTAATGTCAATTTGTATGGCTGGTCTGATGTCATATACAGTAACAAAGATCAGATAAATGTTCTCAAGGTGTGCATTTGATTATGAGGAACATGAATTGCAGGAGATTATTTGCTCTTGTAATAGTTTTAATATTTGTAATTTAAGCAATTTAGAGATTTTTAATGTGTGCTATAATCTATTGCAACACAAGGTAAACTGGTACATGCCAGCACTAAATTAATTGCTAAGCATAAATCTTCTGCACTTTCATGAATGACTTATCTTGTTGCCAGTTCACTTGCAATTTTGGAAGTATCTGTGGCCAGGCCTGAGTCAGAAAGCAGGAGTTTAATCTTTTTTATGCTGTGTGCCAATGGCTTATCATCTAGCATACTGGTAATGTTTTAAAGCAAGTGTAACCAACAAATCTTTGGTGTTGGATTTATACTTCTTACCATATACAGTACCAAAGTATATCGTTTTTGATGCAAACATTTACATTTCTTTTTATTTAATAATACAAATTTTCTAATCTTTTATAACCAGAATAAATATAAAATACATAGTAAAAACGTGTCAGTCTCTGACATGAAGGACCCCCAAATGCAGAAAGAAAGAAATGAGGAAAATAAATTAGTATAAAGACAAGCAAGATATGGCAAAATTATATTTCTCAAAATACATAAAGAAAATGCAAGTCTCTAGAGCATTAATCTAATGTGCTGTTATATTTGGTTAGTTTTCTGTTAACTGATAATATGCATATTTACTACATAACCTCTACCTAACATCAGGTGAGAAAACAGGTGCAGTTGAAGCTTTTCTACAATCAAAAATTAATGTTTTAGTTACCATTGATGCTAAAAAAATATCTTTGATTAAAACATTTCCAGATGAGAGCTTGCCATATATCATCATCATCATATATGTTTGTGTTTTCAGCTTTTCACGGTTAGGGGTCACCACAGCGGCGCTAATGATTGGCAGTAGATTTTTTTTTTATGGTGCCGAGTTGCCAGCCTGATGCCCACCCTTCAGCGAAGGCACGCCCATTTCACGCATGTCTTTCGGAGGCCACTCTACCGCAGGGAGGACATGCAGACTCCACACAGAAGGCACTCCAGCTGAGAATCGAACAGGAGAACCTCTTGCTGTGAGGCAACAACTCTACCGCTGTACCACTGCAGCTTCCATAATAAAAGAATTTCAGGTTTACAGTACATTACCAATCTGTCAGTATCTGTAGAATTTCAAATGTACTTTTCCAATAATTCTGGATTAGTTCATATGTCAACCAGCAATGAAATAAAGGTCAGAATTCAGAAGTTTGAAATGAATTAGAAATACTCTATTGGAAGACAAGTGTGTGTAATACACAATCATATATTGTATTGCTCTGTTTCTGACAGATGCATGATTTCTCGAAATCTCATCTTAAGATTTTAGTCAATTTTCCTCATTAAATCTCCTTAAAAGGGCACATTCCCATTTCACCTTCCCAGGAAATAATTTGGATTCATATGAGCTGGAAATTTTTTAAAATAAAATAGCCATCATCTTAGTCATCTTTAAAACTTTTCTTCAAACACTGTCTACCATACAATGAAAGATCATCTTCATTTCTTACAGTAATCTATTATTACACTTTTGCATTTTATGTTTTTGGTAAGGATGGCTTCCAGAATATTTTTTTCAGAACTTAAAATCCCTGCCATGACATCATGAAAGACTGAACCCATAATACCTCACTACCTAAATTAAAGAATGCCCTGCTGTATTTTTATGATAAATGCATCAGTAGTTTTGAATTTCCTAGAAAGAAAAGTAGACAACTAGTCCTTGCAGATGGAACTTCATGCAATGAAAATGAACACAAAATGAGGTAGTACTTAATGTAAATAAGCAGCAGCTACGCCATAGAGGTGATTTTTGTTACCCATAATACTTTGCATTTTCATTTAAATCATTGCCTACCATGGCATCATCTTGTGGGTGCTGTTATAAAGGAAAACTGAGTAAAACAATGAAACCAAAAAAAAAAATAATAATCACACTAAAATCTTTATTTTTTGTAAAATCATTTAAAACTTTACCATGAGATGTACAACAGGAAATTAATTGTACAGCAAATGTACTAACAAACAGGAAGAATAAACTAACTTTATATCCTTACTGCTTTACATTAGGAATCTAACATACTTTTTCCTTCTTTAATTCCTTATTTTGCAAGCTAAGTCAGAACTGCACTTTGTGTTACCAAGCAAGTAGTTACACGCTTATTACGTTACATAGGTTAATTGTCTCATCCTGCCATAAAGCAAATCTAATATGCCCTTTTAAGTGCATTTTACATTCTGCATCCCATCCTCTTCTGGTCTCAGATGAGAGCAGCTTTGACTCTTCCACCACCTGGCCATACCCTTTACCTTCCATCCCACAAATCTATTTGGAAACGTTCCTTCGGATTTCTTCCGACAGTTTGAATGTCCTTTTCATTATATGGCCTCCAGAAACTGCATGAAGTACTCAAGATGTGGTCCGACATAACCCTGTTTTCAAATCCTTTGTAGTGCTTAACAGTGTCATTTTACGACTGTATAAGAATCATGGCTATAGTCTTGCAGTTTTGCTGCTGTCCGCTAGTAACCCTCCATCCCAACTGGTACCAGGAAGCTGCATCAATTACATTAGCGGCCAGTCAGATACATGGTGGTAACAGAATTTATAAGCACTGATTAAGTATGGAACCAGGCCTGCATGACAGATGCCATGGTATCCTGGGTAATCAATACTGAATAAACAAAGTCACTGCTGTTGACCGGCATGCAGTCGAAAAGCAGTTTTCCAATGGGCAGAATGCAGACTCAATACACAGACTACACCATAGCAAATGGCTAGTGTAGTTCAAGTATCTGAATTCGGCATTGTGCACCGAGATTACAGTTCAGGGAGGAACAGGGAATTAGGCCATTTCCTCACTGTAGTGCAATCTTGGAGTTGGTATATATATATATATATATATATATATATATATATATATATATATATATATATAATTAGCAGGGGATGTGGGGGTGCAGGGAGGCTTGTCCCCTCTGCAAATTAGTAAAATACACATACTGTTAACTATGGAATGTCACTATACATTAAGGTGCTGATGTCACCTCCTGCTATGTTGAATACATCGAACTCTGGGTGTCGATGTATTCAGTTTCAACCTGGCCGCAATTTCACTGTTCTGGATTCAGGATTTCAGGTCGATCATGTGACCAGTCGACCTATGCAGTTTCAAGGTTTCAAAAGTAAACCGGCAATAAACTATGCTTTGGCTGTGATAAATGGAAGTGTATTAATTGCAGTAGCAAAACATCTGAAAAAATAAAATGGGGAAGGGGATAATGACTATACTGCAATTAATAAGTGGCATAACAAATTTATATACTATGTTTTGCTGATTGACAGCCTCTTTAAACTGTTTATCTATTCTCAAGGGGAATAAAGGTAATGTCTATATAGACGGGAATTTGGCCAGGACATAGTAGAAATTCCCCTACTCCATCACTTCCTGTGGAGGAAGATGATGATTGCAGTGGCTATGACACTAGTCAAACTGTTAACTCAGGGACTGGAAAGGTGTTGCAGTAAGATGGGGGTAAGCAGATGGATTTACAATGTTGAGATTTAGACTGAGACCATGTTACCAGGTCACTGAGATAAACTGTATACCAGTTATGCCACTTTTAATGACAACAAAAGGGTGCAGCTCCACTAACAATGCAGTAAGCGGGTAGGTGTATACAGGAGTTACCCGACATGGATCCTTAGTGTATGATTTCAGTTATACAGTTTTCAGATATTTTGTTCCATCCATAATTATATTATCTATCTGCTCTACTCCTGGCTTGTAGTTTTTCTGCCTTGCTACAGCCACTCCCTGACTTATACTCTATGTATGTCAGCATGCACTGTGCAAACTGCAAGCCTTTGCTTTTACATTACATCTCAGCATCCACTGCAGAAACTGTAATCCTATGCTTTAACATTCCTTTTAGGTTGTTCTTGTGCTCTGCCAAAACTTACAGATGGCAAGAGTTTAACTTACTGGCCTTAACATGTGAACTATAGGGTTTTTTTTTTTGTCATGTTAAATTTGGTTATAAGACCAAATATATAGCATATTTGTACATAGGACCACTGCACTGCTGCTTGTATAACCTATACAGTTTGTAGAGATTCTGTAGTCCATTTTTTAAAGAAATCAAACATCTGTCTCCAAAGTGTATATAGAGAGGAGTGCATCCCAGAGGTTGGTGTCATGTATTCCTCTTTTAGCATGGTTTAAGTTAATCATCATAAATGTATATACACAAGGTAGTGTGCACAGAAGTCAGTTTCTTTTTCTTTCTGCATGGCTCAAATACACTGCATAGATTAGTCTGTTTCTTCATTTTGGAGAGTGGTTATAATAATGTTGCTTTAATAGTCAGATGAAATAGCTTTGTTAGAATACTCTGCAATTAAAATGTCCCAGCACACAGTTGCACAATACCACAAAAAACTTCATATAATTCCTTTTTCAGTTTTCTGTTTGCTATCAATATTTGAACCAAGGCCAATAAAAGCAGAATAAATGTGTTATTGTAAAATGTGCATTTCAAACATTCACCCATAGCCTACTTATAATCTTGCCTTATAATGAGAACATGGTAAATGTGATTTTTCTAAAACAGTGACATTTCCAGCTCATGAATTAAGTGTACTGTCTCACAAATATAAATAAAAGAATAACTAAAATGAGTATAAATAATTGGCTGTCAAATCTATATGTTGCTCCAAGGAATAATTTTTGTTCAATGTCCACAGTAAAAAAGAAATGTTGAAAAACAAAGTTGTATGCTTATGTTTACAAATTTTTAACAAGTTTCAGTATTTTGTAAACAAATACTCTGAGGCCAAGAATAAAGTAAATGCAAAAAAATATATATATATATTTAGAACTGATTAGAATTGTATTTTGTCCTAAAGTTGAGTTAATTCTCTATTTCATAAACATTCCATCCATCCATCCTCAACCCCTTTTTCCCATTTTACACATGGGATTGAGGTGTTACTTCAACAGTGACAATCATCTCGAGCCAAGGTTTACACCACCAGATGGCTAGCCCTGCTGCTGTAGTTCATCCGCTCCACTCACTCACATGCACACACACAGCTATGGCCAATTTAGTGTCCAGTCCACCTACTGCATGTCTTTGGAATGTGGGAGGAAACCTGAGCACCTAGTGGAAACCCACACGACCACAGGGAAGACATGTAGACTCCATACAGAAGACACCTCAGCTGAGAACAGAACTGGAGAACCTCTTGCTCTGAGGCAAGAGGCAATAACGCACACCATTGCGGTGTATAATTCAAACTGTCAGAAACATACAACAGTTTTCATTAAACATTAAATAATTCTCAACCATGAAAAAGAAATATAAATCCTTACATCATAGTATTACAACTGCCACCACATTTCGAGCATTCAAAATGGAATTAAACTAAGCTATTTGGCTACTTCAACAACTGGAGAATAAATGTCTCTTATTTTTGAACTGGTTGGATTGTCTTTTGTTCTAAACATGAACTTATTTGCATTTAATTTTTCAGTGTTTGCCTATATATTTAGTCAAGGCTTCAGGACACATTTATCAAACATGAATTACTTTCATTCTGGCTTAAAAACAGTGTATGGAAAAGCATTTTCCCAAAAGAGTCTGAAAATTTTAAGTACATACAAAAACTGCTATAACCGTTTTTGAAATATATGATCCAAATGCTAAGTGATATTATGACAACCTTTACTGCATTTTAACAACAATTTTCATATATTAATCACATACCTCCAGCCCATAAGCATAACTGCAGATATTCTTCTAACACCTGCCTAAGCGGCATTAGACCTTGTGGCCTAGGTTGCAGTTGAAGAGAGTCCAAGAAGAGCTAGTTTATTTACATGGCTAACAAACAAAGTAAAACTGAAAGGTTGAGGAAGGACAATCCAGTTCACTGTACTGACTGCACTTTGATCAGTGTACAAGCTATTCATGAGAAGTAATTTCAGACAGAGAATTATTTTGTAGAAGGTACACCATGTGTGGTTTAGTTATCCGAGGGTTAAGAGCTCCACTTCTTGTGGTCTGAGAGAATGATAACATGGAGTACCTAAATGTTTATATTTAAATGGATGGTTCAAAGGTCATAATCAAGCAACTTAAATATAAAACTGCTTAGTACTAGGTAGCTCTATCAGAGTTGAATAACCAGCTTTTTTAAGCTCAGGCTAAGATATTTTCTTGAGTTGTACAGAGATGAAAGGACATTTTTTTTAAAGAGATGGCTGGACTAAGGCAGTGTTTTATGAGGATCCCAATTTCATCATAAGCAATGCACAGTGAAGTTTAGCTATTAGAGTATTTTTCCAACCAAAGTTTTGACCTCTGGAGACAGAAGCCTAGATAGGCTTAAACGAAAATAATTTGCTGATGGCTAAATCCATGTGTTTGTTAAAGCAGAAAGTAGTCTCAACCAAGATAAAGGGTTAGACAGAACGTGTGATGGTATGATTCAATGTATCAGAGATTAGCATGGAGGCAATGCTGGTAAGCCCCTGAAGAGTTCTGAAGAAAACATAGCATGACAGTTGATTTTTTTTTTTTTTTTTAACTATTACATTTTTTAAAACACCACACATGAACAAACCCATATAAATATAACAAAATCATAACTATTTACTGAGGTTCATAACAAAAATTCAGGATATTAAACTAAACCATTAAAACTTATCTAGTAAATCATTTTATTTTAGCCAAGACCTATATTGTTGTGCAACATTAGATGCTTTCATTTTTATGGCTAAGTTCTTTTTTACAAACATTTTTAGTCAAATTCAGTAACAGAATTGTTTTACATTTCTAATGTTGTGTCACTACTTTCCTTGTTATGGCTAATACAGACCAAAGAGGAGACACTTGTAATGTAGGGACAGAATCCGGGACTGGGGCATTAAATTAGATAAAAAAATTGGTTATAATAAAACCACAATGCTTGAGTAAATTTTCTAAATTCAGTCCAGAATGGTGCCACCATTTTATACTATCTTGCCATATGAAGACAATCTGCATCAGAAATTTCGTTACATCTCCAACAATTTTTTTCAGATTTGTAAACTAGTGCAACTTTATATTGAATTAAAAAAGTAATCTATGTAAATATTTCCATGTATAAAGTTTCCAATAATTGGAAGATGTAGACTTTCCCACAGACTTTACAATTATCTTTATAATTAAATTAATTAACAAGAAACCTGCTTTCTAAAGAAGTTTGCTGCTGGGCTTATGAAAAGCGCTTAAAACAATTGAATAAACAGTTTTATTTAATTCTCTGTGGACTGTCTGCTGGTTTCTCGAACCAGTTTTGTATTTATTCAGTTTGTCGCCTTGTTAAACTTTTTTATATAAATTCTATAATAGTTGTTTAATTTAATATCAGTTTTTATCTATGTAACAATGTACCAACTGTTAAATGTGAAGCTTTTCTCCCCGGGCCTCCGCTAAAAATGGACATGTATCCAGTCGGATTTTTCGTCAACAAAAAAAAAATAAAATAAATATATGGCAATCAAAAGATATGGTAATTACATCTATTAAATTATAAAAATTTGTTAATACCAAATCTTTAACAATAGTCTTAATAGTAACCCCAATGTATTTAATTTGTGAATTATTCCAATTAAAAATCTTAGCATTTTTAAAATAGTTATTAATCTATTTATAAACAAAGTTTTTGTTTTTGAATGATTAAACATTCAACCAGAAACTATTTCAAAATAACTTGTGTAGATAAATATATGTTCCAGCAAAGATTCAATATCACCACTAGCTAAAAAGATATCTGCAAATAAGTATATTTTACAACTATAGTTTTCAACAATTGAAAATCCATAAATTTTATATTAGTTCTAATGCAATTAGCAAAAGGTTCTATAGCTGATGTGAACAACAGAGGGGACAATGGACATCCCTGCTTTGTGCCCTTTAAATTTTTAAAGGAGCTAGATAATAAAGTGCCTATTTTAGCAAAAAGAGAATGAGTTACTATAAAGATTTGTTAAAAGATTAATAAAATTCCATGGATAATTTATATTATTTAAGCACTTGAAAGAGATAAGGCCAACAGAACTGAAGGCTTTATCTAAATCTAAATATATTATTGATAATTTATTTTTATTATCTATATCAAAATCTAATTATAATATCCTGAAGCTTTCTAAGTAAAGTAAAACCATTCTGGTCATCATTTATTAATCTTGGCATAATGAGATTTAATCTTTTTGCAAGAATAGACAAACATTTTGTAATCTACATTCAGCAGCAATATAGGACAACATAATTTAAAATCTTTATCTTGTTTTTGAATGAGAGATACAAGAGAATATTGCCAAGCAGGAGGGATGTTTGAAGTAGAGTTGACGTCTTCAAAAATGTTTAATAAAATATTTAATGTATTATCTGGAAATGAAACTACACTTGTATTCAATATTTATATGATGAAGCAACTCAATATTTCTGATTCAAAATTTTTCACTGTGAGCTTGCAACCTAATTGGGTTTTGAATTTAATTTCAATTTATCTATATTAGATTTTATACAACTCTGGAATCATACAATCTAGACCTGGGGCTTTATTAGTTTTAAGATTAATTTGATCCAGTAATTCCTTAAAAGAAAATAACTTATCAATTTTAATTTTTTGTTCTTTAGTTACCTTATAATGTATATTATCTTTCATAAAGCTATCAGTTTCATTACTATCAAAAGTTATCCTCTTATTGAATTTTTCATAATAGTTTCTAAAACATTCTAATATGTTATTTAAATAATTTATTTGTATTTCCTTAGGGTTTGTGTTCATTTTTTATATCTAATAAATGTGTAAACTATTTGGGTTTATTGAGTATAAGTGTAGTTTCATTTTTTCAAAATTTATTGAAATTATATGATGAAGCAACTCAATATTTCTGATTAAAAATTTTTAACTCTGAGCTTGCAACCTTATTGGGTTTTGAATTTAATTTCAATTTATCTATATTAGATTGCAAAGCATTCAATTATTTGTCCCACTCCCTCCTTTTACATAAATACCAGTTTTTAATTTTTTCCCTATAAATAAGCTTTTAATATATTCCATAAAATGACTTCTGTAACCCCATTAGTATTGAATTCTATAAACCGATTTAACTCCTTCAAAAACATTCCTTTAAGCCATTTATTTTTGTTATATATGCAGGAATTATCTGGCAATAAATCAAATTACTAGGTTTTAAAGTAAGAGTAAAAGTAATAGCATTGTAGTTAGATAAAGAAAATGACATCAACACATCCTCAATTTTAGTATATAAACCACTGGAAGTGAATATTCTCAATGTTGAGTGCCAAATCTCTGTGAATAGATGTGTACAGTTGAGAGTTTGTTGATTTTAAAATATTGATATATCACATTTAATGAATACAATAATTTAAATGTTTAGCAACTGAAGATAATCTGTGTTTTCTACCATTACTATTATCTTTACTAGATAAAATACAGTTAATCACCTGTAATAACCATTTCACCTTTTGTATATAAAGGTAATACCAAGATATCAGTTAGGAATTTTGGCCTGAATCCCAGGTATTCAATAGGTATTTACAAAAAATATGCTTTTTATTTATCTCTACTACCACTAATCCCAACATGCTGTTCTTATCAGAAAAAGTATTTACCACTTTTGACATAGCTAATGACTTTTTCCAAAGTATGAGTGCCTCTTCTCTGATTTAAAATGAGAACCCACTAGAATTAAATAGTATTAATCTACATCTTCAGTTAATAGATGTTTCTTGTAAGAATATAGTGAGAGCTTTATGTAACTTCAAGTATTGATTTATACTCCTCCTCTTCCATGGGTTAAGAACATTAATATTTAATGAGAAATTTATAAACAAACATTCAGAAAAACAGCTTTAGACAATAAGATATAATGGTTTAGTGCAAAGAATAAAAACCAAGTACTGATATTTGTTATGGACAGATATGCTAAGACTAAGAGCAAACAATCAATTATAAAAACATTAAACCCCCTTATCATAGAATAAAAAAAAATCTGGTTTGATGATACAATCATGCAAATCACTCACTAACAGGTCCATTTCACTACCAATAACTAATCAGTTGCTATTACTTCCTAATTTTAATACAATAAGATTATAAATCAAATAATTAAAGCACACTCCACATTTAATATATATATATATCATAAAAAGTATACAATGAATAAAGCAAAACAAGAGTGAATGTTTCCATTTACAAGTACTCAATTAAAAATATCATGACTTCCCTTTTTTCTCAGTCTTTAAACATAAAAAGCCATTAAACCTATAAACTTTGAAATTAACCTTGTAAAGCAAAATTTTCTACAAAATCTAAAACGTTAGGAAAAGTCTGCATCTAACATCCAATACAATCTTTAATATAAAGAGACAAACCACTTTAGAAGAGATAAAAAAAGGAACTAGTCTATAATATATTAATATTTGTAAGCAAAGAAAAGTAAAGTTCTATAATTAAAACTAATGGAGTCAGAGTATACTAATACATATCAGAACAATCTTAGAAATAATGCATTTTAAATCCCTCTGCTTAATCTCATAACATCTTGGATGATTTTTATCTATGCTAATTGTTATAACTGTATTAAAAGACCCATTGCATCATTATATCAAATAACAAAAGAATACATATATGTTAAACGACACACTTAGGTAAAAAATGTGTCATGATCATGCATGGCAAGTCACAAATTAAAAAGCCATTAAGCAGTGTGTGATGTAAACAAGCTTAGTTCTGGTAATAAATGCAGTTGCAGTTCAGAGTCTCCTTTTGTATCTAATAACAAACAAAAGCATTTCCCGATTCCCCAACATAAGCCCAACAGTAAATATATAGATAAAATACCGCAAAAGTATTAGTTAAAAAAATTACATTTAAAGCAACAGCTAAATATAGCTGTTACATAACCCAAGCTATCTAAAACTTCACTTTCTATTAAGTCAGCAGACTATTAATTTGTTTTAAGAGTTGTGACAAACTTACTATTAATTTGTTTTAAGAGACATAACATTCATATATAAAAGGTGCATAAATTAAAAATAAGAAAATTAAATACATTGATGAACATGGCTAAAGCAAATATATATACTATGCCATACCTCATTACTCTATTGAACTATCTTGTGTTAGAAAATAAATAAAAACAGATATCAATTACTAATAAAAGAAAAATAAGTATTTTAATAGAAGAAAAAGGTTATACCTTATACTCAAACTTTTAAAGGTGACAAAATTATATACATAAGAGTAAACCATTTGAATAGAACAGATTTGATATCACTTAATTTTTTATTTTTATCTTTAAATGTCCAACCATTTCTTGTTGCCTGTCTCTTTAAACTAGTAAGAGACCAGTCCATATCTACAGCTTTGTCTAATAATTTTTTCTTTTGAGAAAACTCCAAGGCGTCTTCTAGTGTGTTAAGTTTTTTGACCATCAGGTAGAAAAATCTTAAATCTGTCTGGAAAAAATTGAGATTTAATTTTCAGTTTCTTTAAACATTATGGGATACATACTTTTTTTTTGGTCATCACAGTAGAATAATTATCAAACCTGATAGTATTTTCTTTTATTTTTATTAGAGAATTTGCCTAAGCAGACTTTAGCACCAAATCTTTATCTTGGCTGGAGAGAAATTTAGCAATAATTGACCTGGGATCATGAGGGTTATTTTTCAGGGAAAAAGCTGAAATAAATCTATGAGCTCTCTCAATACCAGAAGAAAGAGAGTTTCAGGCCGGCTTTGAGATTTAAGCTTTAGGCAAGCAGGTATTTAAAAATGTTATCATATCGCATGCCTCTTCTCTGGAATTCAGTATATACTGATATTTCTTCTAGATCTATTTTCTACCAAAGCAATGTATCCTGGTTTAACACAAATTGTGTGGTTTTCATTTTCTGCCATTCTTCCATCCAAGTCATTTACTGTTTCCTCTATTATCGTGATCTGTGCAAATTATTTTATAATGTAATGTAACATATACATTTGTTTTTTGAATTATTTTATATTTTCCATTTTGATCTCACGTTTATCCATTTCAACTGAAAAGATATTGGATACTACTCAGAATATATTGTAACTCTTTCTTCACTGTATTATCTTGAGAATTCACTTTATAGTGGCTCATTTTGTCAAATCAATAAAACTTCTGACAGGAAAAAGTTAAAGGAAAATCATAAGAAATACCCAGGTAGCTCTCCACAGGATAAGTGTCCCACTGCTTAGAAGTATAAATCCAAAGTACAACTTGATTTTTCTTTCAAGAACTGTTCAACATTTGTTTAGAAGACTCAAAATGTAGTTGAAGAGGAGTCTAAGTTTGAATAATAAAATCTTGTCAAAAGACTAAATTCAAGGCAAACTGTATGCTGCTAGCTGTTCACCATCTTGGCCATGTCCCCATGATAGTTGATGTCTTGGTGGTTAGAATGTTCAGGTCTGTCCAGTCTCATAACTTTAAGAGGATGCTTAAGATTTTTTTTTTTTGCATCTTTGAGATATTCTCCTTTGGTCTAAGAAAAAATCCAGTTGTCCATGTACAAGGACATATTCAAAACTTTAACATACAATAGAAGAGCAGTTACACAAAACAGGAAAGGGATATGACTCATAACTGAGCAGAAATCATCAGTTTGCAGCAGAATCTGTCCAAGACAGACTTGTAAGGTTCAGTTTCTGGGGTAGTCAAGAACTAAGGTACTGTAATCAATAAAACCAAGAATACTTATTATTTTAAGGAAAGATCAATTTCAAAGGCTCTCCTGATTTCAATATATTAAAAAAGTCTGTAGATTGTAATCTCTATTAGAGAGCATAGACTCAATGACACAGCCGAGTGGTCAAAGTGCTGAATCTACTTCTAAAGCCATAATGTGAGTGAATGAACAGTCTGCCTTTCTTGCTGTAGTCCAGAACCTGGGACTAAACCATCTTTTCTGAAATATCAACAAGCAGGAAATAGCTTAAGGTACCATACATGCATTCTTCCAGCTAAAAAATATGGCACCTAAAGAGAAGATACAATTACAAGCAAGTGGCTTGGAGATGAAGGAAGTAGAACTCAGAAAAGCAGATCTCTTGTAGAGACAAATTTGTTTGAAAGACCTGTTAGAATACGATTACCCTTCTGATGGGCACCTTTTCAGAAACCACAGCTGCTTTTTCAGCATAGAAACATCGAAGCAGACATGAGAAAGTCAATTAATTGCTCAAGGATCCTGAGGAGTTGGGAGGGTTTGAAATATTCTTCACACAGGAAGAAGTCATATGAACTTTTTGCTGAATAAAAGTTTATAATCTTTTATTTATTTTATTTATTTATTTATTTTACATTTGTTGACCGGGATAGTCCGACTGGATGCATGTCCATTTTCAGTGGAGGCCCGGGGAGAAAAGCTCCAAGGGTAAGCAGATACAGCATTACATAATACCAGCATTACATATTACAAACAGACTATTTACAGAGATTACATAAGTAAGCAAGTTAAACAAGTTCCACAGGTTACAGTTAGTCCTGAGCACAAGTCACGATTAAATTAAATTACACAGTAAATTGGTTAACAGATTTTTACACATTCGAGTTAGCCAGGCTTGATACATTGACATAGCCAGTTAAGTGACAAATGTTGTTTGATTCTAGTTTTAAATTGACCTAAGGTGGAAAGTAAGGTAATATCAGCTGGAAGAGAGTTCCAGGATCTACTTACAGAGTTTGCAAAGAGAGAATCACCAGCTGTGTTATTAATTTTGCTAGTCTGAATTAGTAGTTTGTTAGAGGATCAAGCGGTCTAGGATTGTTATAGGGCTGATAATATTTTTAAGTGCAGGAGTATTGTCCGGATTATAGAGGATTTTATAGGCCATAATCAGTTGGTTATACTGGATTAGGCTAGGTAGTTCAAGCCAACCAAGCTGATTTAGATTGATGCAATGATGTGTCCTAAAAGGCAGCCCAGTGGCAAACCTGGCAATGTGGTTGTAGCAAATTGAGAGTTTGTTAAGGACAGTCTTGTTCAAATTCGAGAGTAGAGGGATGCATACAGAAGGGTTGAAAGAAGGTGAGAGCGAGCTATGGCAATTTTAGCTGGAGGGGTTAGGAAGGCTTTTATTCTGTAAAGTGACCCTAGTTTTTATTGATGGTTTTGATAGTTTGGTTAACATGTAGGTCAAATTTGAGATTATTGTCTATGATGACACCTAATAGTTTTGTAGATGGGTCAGGGAGATTATTGTGCCATCATTTGATTTTATGGTAAAGGTGAAAGCGGTAGACCTACGTGTTGGTGAAAATAACAGCATTTTAGTTTTTGGGATTTAGGATCAGACGATGTTCAGAAAGCCAGTTTTCTATTGTATTAAAGGTGGTCTGGGTAGCTGACCATAACTCTACTGGAGATGTGGCTGAGCAAATCAGAGTAGAGTCATCAGCATATTGGATACAGCTGACTTTTGGGATGACAGTATAAAGGTCGTTAATGAAGATGGAGAACAGCAAGGGCCCTAGTATAGAGCCTTGTGGTACTCCAAGGGTGTTAGGTAGAAGGTTAGAGAGTTTGTTCTGCCAGAGGACAGCCTGCTGTCGACCATTCAGTTAGGATTGAAACCATTGGAGGGCTCCAGTATCTAGACAGAATGTTTGCAGGGTGTGGATTAAAAGTTGGTGATCAACCATATCGAATGCCTTGGAAAGATCCAAAAAGAGGGCTGAGGATATATAATTATTGTTGCGATTATGGTTTATGATGTTAGTAAAGGCTAGGAGGGCTGAAGTAGTGCTGTGATGAGGACAGAAGCCATGCTGAGTGTCTGTCATAAGGTGATTTTGGATTAGGTGGTGCATGAGTTGTCTATGAATACATTTTTCCATAATCTTTGCAAGTGGAGAGAGTATAGCTATTGGCCTATAATTGGAGAATTCAGTAGAGCTGCCTCCTTTGTGAAGTGGGATTACATAGGATATTTTCCAGATGGTGGGAATTTTAGCTTCTACTATGGTTCGATTGATTAGTATTGAGACGGGGTAAGCAATAGCATCAGCTGATTTTGTAGGTACTTGGCAGGGAGTTGATCAGCAGAAAGTGTAGTGGGTTTTAATTTTTTGATCAAGGTACGGATAAGTGAAGTGGCGACTGGTTGGAAGCTGAACGCAAGTAGGTTTCTAGGGGTGCTACTTTCAGGACCAGGGAGCTAGGAGGTAGTTGGCTAGCTAGGGCTTGAATTGTCTCAGTAAAGAATTGGTTAAAACTATCAGAAACATCTTCAGGGTTTTATCAATAGTAGCAGCAGGGATTGGGGTTGAAGTTTGTCCAGGATGTAGTAGATTATTTAAACCTGCCCAAAACTTCTGAGGGTTATTTTGATTTACTGTCTGTAAATTACAGTAGTATTGTTTTTGTCTTGTAAAATTGATTTTTGGTTTTGTTCCTGGATTGCCTGTATTTAATGTGATCTTGAGGGTCTTTAGAAGAACGCCATAAAGCCCATGCTTTGTTTCTAAGGGTAATGTTGAGTTTAGACTCTGTAGAAAGCCATGGTGCAGTTTTTGCCTTGGTTCTCTTTGAACGAACAGGTGCATGCAAATCAAGGATCTCAAGGAATTTGTTGTTAAAGTATGCTACTGCTTCCTCTAAGGGGAGGTGTTTTAGACTAGACCAATTACATGAGTTTAGTTCTTGTTGGAATTTGGCAGGGTCAAAGTTTTTATTGTTTCTAACCTTTCTGAGTAAGGGTTGTTGGGAATTAATGGTTTTGTGCTTAATTACATATGTGAGAAGGTGATCGCTTAGGCCATTAAGGAGGGTACCAGAGGTGTACAGTTGGGGGTGACTGTTTATGAGTACCCAGTCAAGTATACTTTCTTTTTGGTTGGGTTTACCTATCCTGGTAGGGGTGGATATGATTTGTGTAAATGCATGCAGGTTAATATGGGTGGTTGGGGATTCTAAGGAACAGGTGCCCCAGTCTATGTTAAAGTCTCCAAGTAGTAGGGTTTCTTGGGGGTAGTGACATGATAACCCATGCAGGATATCTTCAAATGTAGATATATTGTTACCTGGGGGAATGTACATACAGATGATATTAATGCATTTATTTTTATTAAGTTGCAATTTGGTGGCAAGAATCTCAGAGTTATTAATCTGAGGAGGTTGTATTACATCTATGGTGACATTCAACTCAGATTTATAGAGTACAGCTACCCCACCCCCTTCCTCAAGATCGATCCAGCCTGTGTATGTTGTACCCAGGTGGTAACACTTCATTGTCTTTAGTGTTAGGTTTTAACCAGGTTTCAAATAAACAGAGAATCTCAGGGAGTGGACATCCAGAAGTGCATGCAATTCATGTACCTTGTTATTAATGCTTCTAATATTGAGATGACAGACTAGGAGAGAGTTAGTTGGCCTATTAATTGTAGGTTTGTAGCTTAGATTACAAGTAGAGGGGTATGTGTATCTGAAGTGAGTGGGCCAGGGTTGGTGAATATCACCACCAAGTATTAGGTTGAGTCTATACTTGGTGATGAACTTCAGGAATTTGTTTATTAGTTTGTGGTAGTGTTTGGATCTAGAGCTAATGTGCCTGGGGTTGAGATGTTGATAGACTGAACAAGATGTTGGATAGGATCTGGTACTGTAAGTATGGTTGAAGGTGGAAGGATTTACAGCTGGGGTGATAGTATGGCCTTTTGGGACCTGAAATCCCATAAGAAACTGGTTTTCATACAAGGTAAGGAGGTATGGTGTGAGGGTGTGAACAAGAGGGGTAGTAAAGAGGAGTATATCATTATATGTGATTCAGCTAGTGAGTGAAGGAACTGTTTTACCTGGTGATGCAACACCAGAAGATAGAGTGGTGAGGTAAAGGTACTGGAAGGGGGATGGGAGAATGCCAGATGAAAGCTAATAGGTGCTATTAAATGTAGGTAGTAGAATAGGGGTGGGTGGAATTATCCCAGATGAAAGCAGATAGGATCTAGAAAGTGGGGGAGTGGCTATAGTACTATAAATTTAGAGGTACTGGGGCGGGAGGGAATTGGGGGCAGGGAGGGGAGCAAAGAGAGCCCGAGCATAGCGAGGGCAAACGTAGTGGGGCTATTGCAGTTTACAAGGTTTCCTAAGGTGTCCTAAAGCTATAAGGTAAGTATTACAGCTCTAATGTAAGAGTCAATTTACTGCAGTTACAGGGAAGGAGGCAACCACTCAAGTAGAAACAAAGAGCCCTATGGCTGACCAATATGGTGACCTGCTTAATTACAAAGCACTGTAAGTGAAAGCTTAACAAATGCTTTTTGTGTGTAACCTACTCTGTTTAAATGTTGAGAGAAACTGATTTCAGTCCTGTAGACACCGTTTTGTAGGGAACTGTAGAGTTCAATCTGTTTAAATGTTGAGAGAAACTGATTGCAGTCCTGTAGACACAGTTTTGTAGGGAACTGTAGAGTTCAATCTGTTTAAATGTTGAGAGAAACTGATTGCAGTCCTGTAGACACCGTTTTGTAGGGAACTGTAGAGTTCAATCTTTTGCAAATATTTCTGTTATCTATACTCAAGAGAAGATAAGTCATTTGAAATATTCAGTCTTGGGATTGTTTTTTTCTTCCCTGCAGCTCCTCTAAAGGTACAACAACATCACGGGTTACTAGTTCTGCCTGTATGCAGTCATATTCATTCTGACTAGATGATTTGTGCTTTCAGAGAGGAAGAGGGTGTCCAACTAACGTTGTATTTGACATACAGTACTTTATCTGATGTTCTGACATGCCGCTTCCATTTAGTTGCCTAACTTCTTAATGCTTATTCATTAGTTTTGACAATGTATGGATGCAGCTATTCTGAGAAGATTTTGGACTTCCAGTTTCAAAGGCCCTTTTAGTGTATCTTCAGATGGGAGGCTGTTTACATGGTTTTGGGAGTACTTATGGCCTAGTCCATATTTATCAAATTGCTTGGACTTTGCAGAAGAATGTTGTTTATTGTTGAAGATGGGGAAATGGCTCCTCACCTCATGAAGATATATTACATTATAACCTGGGGAGAATCTGTGGAGAGGGGAGGGAAATATTTGTAAAGGGTAGCAGAGGACTTTTTGTGAAATTAGTCAGTAGGTAAGCTAAATATCAGAGTTTGCATGAGGGCATAAGAAGATAAACATGTGAAATGAAACATATTAATGAAATGCAATTCAGAAAAAAAAAATACTTTTGCTAAATTCTATTTCATTTAAAAATTCCCTGACTCAGGGGTTGGGGAGGAGGTGAACCATTGGATACAGCAGTGTATTTGGGGGGCTTCAATCTAAGTATAATCTATGACAAGATCATAGAATCTCAGGGTAGCATATATTTCTGTGCAAGAGACCCTCTTTGGCCACTGACTGGGTTAAGTGGAACAAATACAATTAATTGCTTTTTACGGAAGGATATTGTAAATTGTCCTACTCCCATGTTAGGTTTGTATATGTTCGTTAATATTACCTCATGGGGGGGTTAGAAAATTTGCTCATGACCCACTTTCACTAAGTTATAAACTAAATGTAATCCCATTCAAGTTTATGTACCAAGGTAGAAATCCATTGCTTTAAAGAGGTAGTGAGGCTATCTGAAGTTAGGTGTCCATACATTTTCTTTGTAGAAGCCTCACACTATTAGTTTGGTCTCCAGCAGGAAAAGTTATTTGCATGTAGTTCTTACGAAATAAATTTAACACCTTCCTCTTTTCTGGGATGTGTAACTTATTTATATCCAAGGTGATGTGAGAGATTAGTAGAGAACTTTCTAGCCTGTAGACTTCGATTTCAGAATTATAGTATTCGGGTAACCACAGACAGATTTCCCTATCAAGTGTTCACAGTTTCTGATAACAGAGTTCTTTCTGTTCAGTCGTGTAACTGCAGTCCCTATTGTGAGTGGGTGGCTGGGTGGGACAGCCATAAAAGCTTTTACTTGTTTATGAGTGATTCTGGCTCTTATTTTTCCATTTGTGTATGATCCCTATTTTAGACTAAATGCATACTGACAAAGACTTGGTTTTGCATGCTAGTCTGAGCAGCTGCATGTGTCAGAAACCATCTCCTTCCCCCCTCTATTCTTTCTTTGCTGCCTGACAGCTCTGTGCAAAGTATAAGAGCACTTTCTGAAAAGTACAGAGGTGTTAGGGAAGTAGAACATGGTTTTGGTGATAGTTATACTTTGCCATTTGTTGCATGTAGTCTGTACATAGCCATTTAAATAGAAAATACTCCAATATTTCTTCATTAGACATGAGTTTATTTCAGTCCTAAGACCATTATGCAAACATTTTTCATCTTCTGTTAGCAGACCTTTTCTAAACAGACTCAGTGTAAATAATTTATTTAACCACTCAACAATCATGCCAGCAATCTACTGCTGAACAGGCTATTAGTACTGTATCTGCTTATAATATAAGGTCTGCTGAAAAGGGCGAAGAAAACATTCAAGAGCAGATCTCTCTGGTCATTTCTTCTGAATTCTAAACTTTTGGCCTTAACCAATAGTCTGCATGCTAAACGCATGAAAGAGTATTTAGATCCAGTTATAGAGTCAAACCCACATAAGATGGACTTTTTCTTGTATATGGTTATTATAAATATTTGCATTTTCACTTTCACATACAGTGATATTTATGGAGAAGTTAAATTTCCTTATCTGTCTGTAGTTGCATCATGTATGTTACCACTTTCCACTGTGCAAGGATCTTTATTGCTTTCTTGTTTGGGTTGATGGATTAAGGGTATGCTGTCATACTGAAAAAAAGTATTTATTATATTAACAAAGGACAACAAACTAACAATGCTGGCATGATACAATGCCCCTTTTGAGATGTACCTTACCAGACACCTGCAGCAACTGGAAAGACCCCAAAAGTACCTCACCAAGAGGATCAAGGGGCTCAAACAGATGCCATATGCTGCCCGGTTAAAGAAACTCCATCTCTACTCAGTGGCATACCGCCTGCTCAGAGGCGATCTGTGCCTGACGTATAAAGCCATGTCCAACCCGGAATTAATGGACATGCTGCACCTCAGAAAATCCAAATCCCATCGAGCTACGCGCTCGAGGGACTTAAACCTCAGCACTGAAATAAATAGGACATGCTGAAGGGACAGATTCATAACCCAGAGGCTCCCTTCACTCTGGAATAAAATCCCAATCCAGGTTAGGCAGAGTCCCTCATTGACTCTCTTCAAGAGGAATCTTGATGAGTGGATGGGAGATCGTAGTTTTACCCCAGGTATCACTTCTGTGCCACTGTTAGACAGAGGCACAGTATACTAACCTCGAAAAAGGACATAGCAAAATTAATTTAAAATGGGTGGCAAAAGCCATACACACTCTGGCTAGGCTTAAAAATGCCCTAGGGCAGATAGCCTAGTATGAACCTATGAACCTATGACCCTATGAGCAGAATGCATAGGCCATAGCCAGCCATAGGGGTATGGATGAGTATAAACAAAGGGGAACTCCCTCGCTTAGAAGGCTCATTAGTAGCAGATGCTAAGTTTTTTTACTTGCTTTAAAAAGTTTATATACTGATCAATTTTCAACGCTTTTGAGTTTGTTCTGTTACAAAGTACATTATTTTAGAGATTTTCTATACTCATTTGCCAAAGTTTCTACAGTGATGGTTATCAACATTTATCAGATGATTCATAAATACATGTTTTTTTTATTGTATTTTGGGATCATTTAGTTAAAAGAAACACTCAAAAAGAAAACTTTATATACTGAATTTTTTAAACCAGGTTTGCTGCTGACATTCAAATTTTGAACTTCTAAAGCATAAACTTCCTTTCAGATATATATATTCCACTGTCTTTAAATCAAAACAGAAGTTAGATTAAGTGCTTCAGGTAGGGTTTGAGCATTGTTCACATACAGTATAGGGATCATACCGGGGCAAGTCAGGACTGACATTTTATTTCATTCCTTTTTCTTTCTTTCTATTTGTGAATGAAGAATCAGATGACAATGGAGTATTTTTCAAGGCTATAGCAGTCTGCTGAAGAGATTTCCTTTGGCTAGCTTGCTTGTTTTCTTCAAGATCATTTGGATTCCAATTTTGACACTGAATGCAGCCTTAAATATTTGCCGGTTACTCAGATGCCTTCTAATACGACATGAGCACATTTTTGTTGTAGTGTGTAATGTATTTTACATGACATTTTTGATTTTTTTCTAACCTCAGCTGCCAAAACACTTTATACTTCTGCAGATTTGTTTGCTAGATGGTGCGTATTATTTCTTTGTTTTGGTGCTTTGAACCATTTCTGGCACATACTCAAGACATGTGCAGGATGCGTTCTATTCTATGATGCATTAGGTTTTTTTTTAATGGTTTATTTTCAGGTCAGTTTTACACAAGTGTATGCAAACATGTGCTATGATGGAAACATTGCTAGTATACCAGACTGTAGCTTTTAAAAATAATGTTTTATTCACGTAAAGCTACTTGAGTGACAGAATTTACATTCACATGCATTTCCTAAATGGTTTAATAAGAAGTCTGCAACTGTAATGCCGTTTATGTAATAAATGTAACCTTCACTGAAATGATATGCAAGACAGTTCCTAAATTTATGAGAGACAGACACCAAAGTTTGAGGCAAAAGCACCCACTTCACAAAATCAGTGAGAGTTGAGAACCATAATGATAAAACCCCATGAAATAGTTTCTACTTAACTTTCAGCATCTCTTTGTTAGGGGATCATTTTCTCTCGTATGGCTTTGAATAGTAAAACCATTTTAGCATAATATTTCTGCCTTAGCATACATGTTACTTTACAGAATTCTCTGTTCTTTAACATCTTCCTAACTACATTTTAAGTGCATTGCTCTTCTAATCTACTTTTATTTCCTGTTGATATATTGTTCCATTCTTTTTTGCGCATCTGCTCCAAGTCTCTCTTCTTCCTGCACTGCTCCCTGCTTAATTTAACATTCATTTTATACATAGTACTAATTGTGTACAATGACGTCCATTATTCTCCGTTCACACTCATGGTATATTTTTTAGTGATTTAGTTGAATAAGACTCTGTGACCTTAATAAATCTAGTAAGCCAGGCCTGTCAAGAACTGCTTCTGTAATTTGTTGCAAATTAATTTTAATGACTTCAATAATGTTACTAATTCCCTTTGCTTTCTGCCACCCATTCTTTTTTACCTTCAGTCTTTCCTAGCTTCAGTGTCTTCTATTGTGAATCCTGTCTTTATATTAAGTGGCCAGAGTTTGAGAGGTTTAGCGTTACTATCAAGCTGTCCACAGAACAGTCTGAATTCATTTCCCTGTGTGTTGACTGATGATAATCTTGCTGTCTGTGGAATTTTTAAAAGCTTTCTCCAACACTGCCATTCCAAAAGGATAGATTTTATGGGTCCCTATTAACTTATCGAACATTTCAAAGTTCGAATGTCATATGGTTAACATCATATGATCGAAGGTTGAAGGTGAAAGGCAATGGCTCTGCACACGCAGAATGGGAAAATTTCCCTTTTCTGCACTGAAGTCCAGTCTCGGAGTTGATATATTTAAGTAGTGTGTGTTTGGGGGGGTGCAAGGGGGCTTGCCCTCCTGCTCAGAGTGTTAAGGTGTTTTTTTTTTGTGTTTATGTTATATTCGAAGATTCAGTTTTGCTCATATGTAGTCGAACATATAAGGTTTGAAATTTTGAAGCTTTGAATATATAATATAGACCCAATTTTACCCTTACTTGTATTTAGACTCTCACAGCCATACCTCTCAATCTATTAGTGCAAGAAATCTGGACAAAACCTAAAATGATGGGAGAAGGCAGGCCCAAAAATAGGGACATATTTTAAATATTGCTCTTATAAACTTAAAACATCATTAGAGCAACAGATTTTGTGTTGGCATGCATTTCCCTGAAAGACCTGAAGCCCGAAACTCAATTTTATACATTTAGTGACTTCATATTCAGTAATTTACCAGAAACCTACAAAGTTTACAGGGTACAGAGCAAGATTGACTATACGGACATTTGTTGACAATGTGATGACTTTTACTCTCTAGAATCTTGTCTAATTTAATCATAACTCTCCTTCCAAAATGCAAGCATCTCTTAATTTCATGATTACAATCACCATCTTCAGAGAACCCTGAATCCAGGAAAACAATCTGTCACTGCCTTCATTTTGTTTTTCAAAGAACTGATATGGCTAGATGACCTCATTTTAATTTTTTGATTTTGAGAAACCAGCTTGATTTTGAGCCGATTCGCAGCAGGTCCCAAACATTCCTCAACTTTCATTCACCAGAGAGGTATCATCTGTACATGTGAAGTTGCTAATATTCCTCTGGCGGTTTTTATTTTAACATATGATTCATCAAATCCAGCATTTTACACAACAGAGTAGAAACTGAGTAACTTCAATGACAATATGCAGCCTTATTATGCTCTTTTTAAAATCTTGAATATGTACGTTATTCCAAATTCAGTTCTGTCTGTTTCTTCTTGTTTCTAAAGAGGCAAATAAGGTGACCTTGTATCACCATTTCTCCAAAAACTTGTTACAGTCAAAGTTTCCACAGTAGGTTTATAAAACAGAAGTAAACATTTTACTGGAATTAACTTTTCTCCATTTCCCAGTGGGTTTTGATAATTTTATCTCTAGCGGCCCTGCCTGTCTAAAACCAGATAGTCTGGCTTACCGGATCTTGATAATTACCTTGCTAACATGTAAAACAAGTGCAACTGTTTGATAAATTGAACACACTTCAGCACTGACCTACAATTCTCATTCCTACATAATCTTCTACATAGGTTGCCTGATGATGCTCTATTTTTTGATAACACAAAACATTCCCAGAGATAATAGACTCTGAATGCCCTATATACCTGAATAAGGTACAGTGTCTCTTAAATATTTAAGAGAAGACAAGGTCAGATATTTTAATCTTTCATGGCAACTTAAATTTTCACATCCATGGATGAGCTTAGCATATTTTCACTGTACACTTTCCAGTTTACTTATGGTTATTTTCTCATAAGGTTTCAATATTATTATTCTTCTATACTCAAGTTGGGTTTAATGCAACTAACAATGACTTCATCATTTCTAATTTCCTAGACTTTAATATTTTTATACAACCTTTTGTATAAAATTTGTTGATATGATTAGGGAAAAAAAGTCAAAGGTGGATCAACCCATATACTCAGGTCTTTAAATGAATCTACAGTTTCACTCACTGTGTGCTGTATTAAATAATCACCTTTCTATTTACTTCAACCAGATTTCAGTTTTTGATGCATTTATCAGCATATTATTCTCCTGTGCGCAAATGGTCAATTTAATCAAGTACTTTTGCAGACGTGCCCTATCTGAAACACATAGGTTCATAGATTAGTACTAGACTAATTGCCCCTGTGGGCCATTTTAAGCCTAAAGAGCAAGCCCCTGCAAGTATGGTAGCTGCAAGGCTCCAAAATCAAATCACAATCCAACAAAAACTGTAGAGCCAGCAAACAGTGACAAGCACAAAATAATTTATTAGGAAGGCATTGAGCCAAAACTAAAGCAAGCAGACCAGTTTCGGCTGTCAAGCCTTCTTCAGTGCATGAAATTAAATGAGCATACAAGCAAATATATATAATATAGTACCTCCTGAAGTGAACTGGTGTAAATTGCATCCTTCATTAGAGATGTTCATTCAAGCCTGGGGGAAACAAGGCACCCAATTTAATAATCTATCTTTTTCTCCATATTATTTAATAACTGATGCCATCCTGATGTGTTATTTCTGTTTTGCTGTATTCTATCAATCACTGTAAATCTGAATGTGGCTTTGGGGTGTTTTTGTATATGTTTAAAACGCACACTTGTTTGTTTACCAGTTCTAATATCACTAAAGTGTTCTGATATTTTGAATTTGACACACCTGGATGTTTGTCCCACATAGAAGGCTGAACAGTTACAGGAGGCCATGTAAATCACCCATTCAGACTTGCAATTGGCAAAAAAACTTTATAGAGAACACTTGTCCAATATTTTTACTAGTAAATTCTTTCGTCTTAGACATATTCATACAATGGGTGCAGTGTCCGCATGGAAAACATCCCTGCAAGGGCCCACCTTCCAAAGTTATTTGTTTAGAGCTGTTATCAAATCTATTCACTAGTTTATAATAATTCAAAAATGAACCAATGGTCTTCCCTCTTCTAAAGGAAAAATGACATGTATCCCCTAACAATGTATTAAGCTTTTCACAAATTGAATAAAAGTATGAGGACACTAAGGGCCAATGTGTGGCATGCCAAACTTTTTAAGGCTTATATAGCAAAAGATATATCACCTAGAGGGCTTAGAGTCCATACACAACCTCTAGTTTCTGAGGCAGACCCTATCTTGCTAGAACAATGGGCCATGGCACAGCACAAGACATCAATGGAATTTGTTAAGATTTTGGCCTCGTATCACGATAGGACCATTGATAAGAACATTTTAGAGATCACTGATATGTGTAACGATATTGTCAGATTTGAAGGGCAGGAGGGTTACCAAAACAATCTAAAGAAATTAGGGCAGGATCTCCTAACCTAGTGGAAACACTGAAAGACAAGAATCTCACTGACAACGAGGGTGGGCATCCGTTCTCAGCCAATAAACATGTCAGATTTGACCCTTCTAATAGGAAGGTAGTGAAAAGGAAAAGACCCCGGTCTATCCTCAAAAAATCAAATACATCCAGTTGTGACAAATCAAGGGAAGAATCCTCTACGACTTTGAGTCCAATACACAACACATCTCCAACTTACCAGTATCTAAAAGGAGGAACCCTTCCACCTCTTAAGGGTCAAGCTTAAACGGGGGGGGGGGGAGAAACACAGGGGTGGACCACATGGTAGATTTGTTGAGACTGACAGTACAGAAATAAACAATGTGTTGAATATATCATCAACTCAATTGTCTCCTACACATGTAAAAATATTGAATAAAGGCCTCAACTTCGTACCTGTTTTTTTTTGTTCCTGAAGACACATTTGCTAAAGATGTGTCTGATTTTTGTAGATTACTTAATTTGAAATTATTTTTTCAGACAACCGTGGACTCAGTACCTAACTCCAGTTTCAGGTATCGTAAATCAAACTTCATCCCACACATGCATCCCAATGTGTCTATGTTTTACAACTCCATTTTCAAAGATCTACATTTTAACTTTAGGGATATTCATGCAAAACACAATAATGTGTCCAACAAGGATATGGACATGATACGAGAATTGGCAGCTAACAAGGAATTGGTAATATTGTCAGCAGACAAAGGGGGAGCACTTGTGGTACAAGACTGATCTCTATACAACTCTGAAGCTATGAGACAACTGTCAGATAACAGGTATTATACACATATGGTATTGGACCCTACACCCGGTTTCAAGAGGCAAATAGATGAGTTTTTGCAATCTGCCAGGGAGGAGGGAATCATAAGACTATTCTGTATAATCTTACAGTATCTGACCCTTGTAGTCAATATATATATTTTTTCCCAAAATCCATAAAAATCTACAAAACCCACCTGGCAGACCCATTGTCTCATGCAGAGGCTCAATCACAGAACCACTATCCCAGTTCTTGACATTACATCTCAAACCCTTGCTTAAATGTGTCAGAGCTAGAATACAGGACACTACAGAGTTCCTTCGGATTATATCAGACATTCAGTTAGAAACAGGGTGGTATATGTGTACTTTGGATGTTTCTGCATTATATACCAACATCCCCCATTGGACAGGTTTAGATGCCTTAGAATATTGGTTAGTCAAGTCCTAATTATATCCACCAGGTTTCAATACACTTTTGCTCTGTTTGGCTGAGCATGCATTAACCAAAAATGTTATATATTACGGGAACTGTTATTTGCAGACTAAAGGCACTGCAAAGGGGGCCTTGTTTGCTCCGATCTATCCGATCTCTTTATGGCTTACATCAAGGAACATATTATTTACGATAGAGCAAATAATATATATATATATGGATGAGATCGACATATGGAGGAGATATATGGATGATTGCTGGTTGGTATGGAGGTCTATATACCTCAAGGAGTTTGTCACATATTTGAATGAGAACAAATTGGGCATTCAGTTTACGATCACATTTGACAAAGATAAAATCACTTTTTTGGATGTACTAGTAACTAGGAATGCAGACCATACACTTACAACTGAGGTATATCGGAAATACCCAGAGTACAACTCGTTGCTTCATGCCTCCAGCTTTCATCCTCCCCATATATGCAGAAACATTCTAAAGTCGCAATTTTTACGCCTGAAGCAGATCTGTTCTGATGCTGAGACCTATTATACATATGAGTCTGATTTGGTTAAAATGTTCAGCTATCGAGGGTACAAGAAAGGGGACATTGCTCAAGGCAGACGTTGGGCTGCAAATCAAGATAAAGATACTCTACTCCAATACAGGGACAAAAACAAAGTAATTTCCAAATCAGATTGGTGACCACACGGATGTCCTCATCAACAGTGTCCACACGCATTGGAATATCCTATTGGCTGATACCAAGCTTAGTACATTGTTAGAGGATACATGTCATTTTTCCTTTAGAAGAGGGAAGAACATTGGTTCATTTTTGAATCATTATAAACTAGTGAATAGATCTGATAACAGCTCTAAACAAATAACTTTGAAAGGTGGGCCCTTGCAGGGATGTTTTCCATGTGGACAGTACACCCATTGTAAGAATATGTCTAAGATGAAAGAATTTACTAGTAAAAATATTGGACAAATGTTCTCTATAAAGTTTTTTGCCAGTTGCCAGACTGAATGGGTGATTTACATGGCCTCCTGTAACTGTTCGGCCTTCTATGTGGGACAAACATCCAGGTGTGTCAAATTCAGAATATCAGAACACTTCAGTGATATTAGAACTGGTAAACAAACAAGTGCGCTTTATAAACATATACAAAAACACCCCAAAGCCACATTCAGATTTACAGTGATTGATAGAATACAGCGAAACAGAAATAACACACCAGGATAGTATTAGTTATTAAATAATATGGGGAACAAATGGATTATTAAATTGGGTGCCCCGTTTCCCCCAGGCTTAAATGAATATCTCTAATGAAGGATGCAGTTTACACCAGTTCACTTCAGGTGGTGCTATACTAGATATATTTTTTTGTTTGCTCATTTAATTTAATGCACTGAAGAAGGCTTGACAGCCGAACCCAGTCTGCTTGCTTTATTTTTGCCTCAATGTCTTCCTAATACATTATTTTGTGCTTGTCACTGTTTGCTGGCTCTACTGTTTTTGTTGGATTGCCATTTTAAGCCTAGCCAATTACCCCAATGTGAGAATCAAACCCTCCACTTTGTGTCTGTAAGGTGAGCACCTTAACTATTATGCCAACCTCCCTTCCATGTAAACAGTTTACACAATTTCAAGTCATCTGCATACAGACTACAGAACACCTCAGATGAAAAAGATAAATATGAAAGATGCAACCAAAACAAGTATGGGCCTAGGATAGAGCCCTGTGGGACTGCAACCAAGAATTTCACCTATCTAATTGAGGTGCAATACTTGTCATGTTCTATTTGTAAGCCATGCAGCTACCCATCTTATCAAGAGTACATCAATACCTAGTTGTCCTTATTTATTGACCAGCATTTTGTGTATGACCCTGTCAGATTCTGAAGTTAAATCTATATAAATAATATCACTGCACAATTTTTCATTCATACTATATTTATCTTTGTTTACTGGGAAGTTCCAACTGGGTAATACTCATTTTCAACAGAGGCCCAGGGAGAAAAGCTCCATTTGATAGCATTATACTAAGTACTAGTTAAACAGAGTAGCTACATTTCTACTTACATTTATACAATCTAAGATTTTACAGAGGTGGAAGTTACTGAAGAGAAAGCCCACATGCAACTCAATGGATTGTACAAGCAGCAGTTATGTATAAAAATTATTTTGTCATTTCAGTGATATGTCGGGTCTATTCCATTTAAGAAGAATATTTGGAGAGTATCATATGGTGAGCACAGTGTTAACCTTGAGATCAGTATCACCAGGACTCATTAAGATGATGTTTAAGCAGTGGTTTAAAACTACTGAGTGTGTAGAAGAGATTTGTGTGGGCATACTATTCCAGAGTTTAACAATGTATTGCGAGTCTCCTGCAACAAAAGTCAATTCATTTTTTTTTAGTAGCACAGAGGCCCCTTGCTGGACAGTAGGTTAGTAATAAAATATGTAGTGAAGGGCATTTTTCTGGATGATGAATGAGTTTGTGTGCTGCAGTTAGTTGTGAATATGTTAGGTAGTTGTGTAGTCCAAGCCAATTTAATTGCTGGTGGGTCCTATGAGGGGAGATTGGTGGCAAATTTAGCTACTTATTTGTATAATATATAATATAAACTATATTGTTATAGCACATCTGGTTACAGCTGGTAATAAATCTATTTTCACCATCTGCATGTTGATATATGGTTTCAAGTCCAAGCCTTTCCTTTTCTGACAATAATTTATCCAATAACAACACAACTAAAAAATAAAATAAAATACAAAGAAAAAAACACTGCCACTGAAAATAAGAAAAAATACTTTTAATGACTTGGCGCCTCAGCTCACTGCCTTCCAAGAGTAAAAAATACATAGAAAACCTTTCAATAAATATGCTCCAACAATTAAAATAAGGTGCTAATCACCAATTAGAATTAATAACATACTTCCAATTACATTCCTTATTTAGACCAAATGGTTCCAAAGTGTTATATTTTAAGATGAACAAAGTTTCCTTTTTGCAACAATTTTGTTTTTAAATCAATATATTTTGATAATTTATCCAATATCAACTTCATTATTTTTCTAAAACAAAAAAGTAGACTTAAGGGTCTGTATGACTCTGGGTTTGTCCTACTCCCCTTTCCCTTAAAGACATGTTTAATAAGTGAATGTCCCCAATCTTGAGGAATCTCCTCCTACTTATATGACCTAGTAAATAATAGCTATAATTGTACTATAAGTTCTTGCTGGACTTCAATATTACTAATTCAGACTCCTCCCTGTGCTTTGTTTGGATCCAGTTTGCATAGTTCTTTTTCAATATAATCTAATTTGATTTCAGTGTCAGATTATCTAGATGCCACTAGGAAAACGTTTCACTGCCTTTCTGGACCCTACCTGTTTTGCATAAGATTTTGTAAATCTATAATCTATTGTGTCTGAAAATAATTTTAGAATTGACACACAGTTCATCAATTTTTATGTATTTACTCCTTCCACATCTTGTGTATCTATAAAATGGTTTCCTATTATGCTCAATACATTCATGAAATTTTCTTCAAATTACTTTTGATCTCGTCTCACACACTACTTAATTTGTTTGCCCGGCTTATTTATTTCAGTTTTCAAAGTTGAAGTTCGACCTCTTTTCCCTTATTATATATTTTTGTCTCTCACATTAATCAAGTATCTTGTTCTTATGGAAATCTAGCCTACTGACATTATGTGCCTAAATCCTGACTTTAAACAACATTTTTTTTTTATTTTGCATTCAATTTCTCTTTTAAATCTTTCCACATTCTTTCTGCAGTTGTTCCATTGAATGTATCACTCCAATTAGATAGCGACTGTTTTGCTTTCATATAATCTGTCATTAATAGTCTATGCATTGGTTTAGATTTCAGTTTGACAGAATTATCTAGTAACAAATTAACCTTTATAACCCTATGATCACTGTATGTCAATAGTGATAAAACTTGACATGAAGTAACAGTAGTTGCTTTAGAAGCGCAAACAATGACTAGTATGTTCTGTTCTCTGGTAGTTTTTAATGGTCTGAAGCAATTGTTGTTCCTGAACATACATTGTGAATAATTTCATTACTAATGTTGTTAAATCAATATTGTTCCAGTCTGTTTCGGGTTAAGTCCCCAGCTATTATTATTCTTCCCTCCTGTGTTTTATGCAAGATATGTACAAATTCCTCTAGGTCACCAGTACTTGACTTTGGTGGTCTATACACTCCAACAATTGCGTGTTCTAGGGTTGTCTTTATTGTTACATTTACACTATCTATAGTACTGGTGTTATCAATGAACATGTGATAATCACAAGTCTCATAACTAACTTTAATCACTATCATAATGCCCGAATCTGACTTCTTGTTAGAATGTCTGTTACAGTACAAACATGTAAACCCTGACAAAACTGGTTTCCAGTCATTGTTCTTTAATCATGATTCACAAACATTATCTGCTTTGCCAGAGATGGTTTGTACCTGGCACCCCTAGGCTGTTGGCTGCTGCCAAAGGCTCTTGCCTTCCCGACAGGGCCTTTTTAGGCAAGATCACGAAAGCAACATTACCAACGTGAAATTAACCAATCAGAACAAAATAAGGGTCATGCTGCTTAAATGCTAGGAGCTTAAACCAAAAACTGGACTTCCTGGAAGCACATCTATCACTGGAAGATGTAGATGTCTGTGCAGTTACAAAACCTGGTATAAGGCCATGGAGAGTACCCTGGCCCTGCAAGGCTACAATACCTTCCACACCTTCAGACCGTACAATGAACATGTTAAAACCAAACATGTGGTGTTTCAATCTACAGTAGTGATACATTCACCTCATGTCTAGTTAAACTGGACAGCTCCATGGATTTACTCCCGGACAAGGTTACAGTAGACAAGACTCCCATTCAAGTCCTAGCCAGTTATAGATCCCCCTCCATGGTTCACGACATCCACGAAGCCTACTTAACCAAACTGAAGACAATCCAAATTTTACCAAACGCACTGATTAGGGGGGTTTCAATTATCCTACCATCAAGTGGGAAATCTACTCTAGCTCAAACTCACTAGCACAAAAGTTCCTTGACTTTGTGAATTCAAATGCCCTAGATCAAATTGCCCATACCCCAACAAGAGGAATAAACATTCTAGATCTGGTCCTCACCAACATGTCA
Source organism: Protopterus annectens (assembly GCF_019279795.1). NCBI lineage: Eukaryota > Metazoa > Chordata > Ceratodontiformes > Protopteridae > Protopterus > Protopterus annectens. Next base: position 686,404,933 of record NC_056750.1, read on the forward strand.
GACGGATGCACTGCTGTAGCTGTTGGACCCTCATTAGATAAAACTGACCACAAATCAGTCACCTTTGAACTGACACTAACACCAGAACTCGCAAAGGGTGAAATCAGACTAAATATCTTTGCCAAGGCAAAATATACTCTCCTAAGTGAAGGTATAAATGTAAAATGTATAAATGCATTCCAAGCCCCACTCCAAGCTGAAAGTGGTAACTATGCTAAAGCTTACACTAAAGCCTTGTACAATCACTTGCATAAGTGTATAAACTCGGGTTCCTATGAAAAGATCGACAACTTGAAATTTCGAAACTGACTTCACCGACAACTGAAATCGCCGACAACGCAAATCACGGACGTTTCCGAGGTAAGGGATGTAAATTCGCTACTCATGCCTACCATGGTTTAGTAAGTGTGGCAGTGTTATGCTACCATGGTAGGCATGGGTAGCGAATTTACATCCCTTACCTCGGAAATGTCCGTGATTTGCGTTGTTGGCGATTTCAGTTGTCGGTGAAGTCAGTTTCGAAATTTCAAGTTGTCGATCTTTTCATAGGAACCCATAAACTCAGCTGTACTACATAGAATCAAAGCCAGAGCCTCAAATAAAATCAAGCTGCCATGGTAGACTTCCATCAACAAACTCTATGACAAATGCAAAAAGTTGCTGCCTAAGAAAACAGACAAGGATCCAACAGTGGAAAAGCACTCTCCTCAGCCTTAACAGGCAAGTATGACAACTTGTTAAGTTGTCCAAGAACTCCTTTGAGAGAAACCTAGCAAGTACTGCCAAGGATAACCATAAGGCTTTTTACAGCTATGTACATAACCTAAAGGGTAGGACCTAAGCATGTACAGAACTGGTGGCCAATGGTATCATACATACTGACCCCACAAGAAATAGCAAACCTGCTAGTAGATCGCTTTGGTGAAAATTTCACTCCCTTATCCCCTCCTGACAACAAACCCTTCCCCAAACCCCCCCCCCACCTTACATATCTGAAGAGCAGGTTTTCAAAGCTCTATCCAAGGCAAATAACACAGCCTGTATGGGACTGGATGACATCCCAGGCTGTCTTCTAAACAGGCATCTAAACAAACTATCACTACCACTAAGTACCTTTTCAATTAGGCTTTGTTCCTGTGGAATGGAGAACAGCTACAGTTATTCCTCTCAGCAAATGTGGCCTTGCAACAGACCCAGGAATTACAAACCCATAAAGCCTGACCAGCCTCATCTATAAGGCCATTGAACGCATCATTATTGACCTCAAAAATAAAGCCATAGGTGACCGCCAAACCATGTGTTCTCCCCAATGCGGCTTCATGAAGGGCAGATCTTGCCTGTTAAATCTAGTGGACCAAGGCCATTGATGAGGACAAATCTATGCACACAGCATACCTCAACTTGGCAAAGGCTTTCAACACAATCCCATGTTCAGGCATTACCGATAAACTTAGCAAACTGAATGTAAACCCCTTCATTGTAAGATGGGTTGTCAACTGGCCCACAAACCTGACACACAGTATCAAACTTGGTGACTCCACATCAACCAGCAGACCTTCCAGTGGGATGCCACAGGGGTCAGTGATAGGCCCCCCTACTGTTTGGTATATACTTCTCAGAAGTTCAGGTTAAAACTAAAGGGTTATGGCTGACCAATTTGCAGACTGCAAACTAGGTGCAATGACTAAATCCACAAATGATGTCAGCATAATCCAGGATGATCTCACACAGACCAACGACTGGTGTATTAGTCACGGTCTCAAACTGAAAGCAAAGAAATGCCTTATCATTCCCTCTGGCACAAACAATGTCTCTTCACACTATCAGATTAAAAAAAACCCTAAGTACCCATTGAAGTGGTAAGGGACCTGGGATCACAGGTTGACAGTGACCTTAACTTTGACCAACACATGTCTACCACTGTAAGGAAAGCTTTCCATATAGCTCACTTGATTAGTAAAGGCATCATGTCGAGAACAAAAGTTATAACCCTCCTATAGTCGGCTGTTATCTGGCCCATAACTGTTTACAGTTCCCTATTTGGCATGTACTGTACTAAGCACCTACATCAGTTAGAGAGACCTCAGAGGTTTCTAACAAAAATGATGAAGGGCTTCCAGCATGTGCCTTACACAGACCAACTAAAATCCTTGTCACCATACTCTTATCGTATAGACATCTTAGGGGAGACTACAGAGCAACCCAAGACCCAAACCTAATTAACTTACTGCATATTTTTAAATCAAATTGGTCTAGGGCTACCCATTCCAGGGACTTAAAATATGGCCTGCAACTTAAATAGGACATGCTGGAGAGAGAGAGAGATTTATCTCCCAGTGGCTGGCATGTCTCTGGAACAGGCTACCAATTCATGTGAAAGAGCACCTCTATGACACTGTTCAAGAGAAACCTGGATGAGTAGATGGGGCACTGTAAATTCCTACCAGGGGTTGCACCCACAACCCTCCTGGACATGGGCAGGCATCACTAAATGCAATCTTGGGTATTGACTAGTATCTCTACGGTATTACATTGGGTTGAAACTGCTAGGCTTTAAAATGACCTCTGGGTTGATAGCCTAGTAATCTTCCATGATCCTATGGGAATGTAGCAAATTTTCCAATAAAAACATGTATTATTAATGCTCCCAAGATTAACAACCATAAAAGAAGCATCAAATGTTGCTATCTGAGAACTGTTAAATTTTTGAAATGGCAAAAATCCTGCCTTATGTTTGTTAAATATTGCTGAGTATCTGCTGCAAAAATTTCCTTCCCTGATCTTGAAAGTAAAATGAAAACTCCAGCAAAGCTAGAACTTCCACTGAGTGACCTCCCAAACCTCTTGTATCAGAGGCACATGGGATATATGCAAATGACCCTTATGAACATCAAGTGTTTCAGCTAATTGGCAATTCTGAATGCCCATAACTTCTTTCGTCATTTTAATGGACAATTTCAGGTCAATAAAGCCAAACCCCACTAGCTATGGATATGCATATTTTGGCCTTATGACCTCGCCAGCATAGCACTAGCAGTGTTTGACTAAACATAAGAAACACAGGGCTGTTATACCCCACTGATGTCCATTATCATTAGGGTCACTGCAAAAATATCCCAAACAACAAAAACAATAAATAAGAAGATCACTGAAAAAACAATCAGTAAAAACAAAATGAAAATTCCAGCAAAGCTAGAACTTCCACTGAGTGACCTCCCAACAAGGTCATAAGGCCGAAATATGCATATCCATAGCCAACCATTCCAAAATGCATCATTTTCTTCCTAAGTCTTAATGTGCCTTTCATACAATGTCCATCCATATTTAAATGAGTCACCAAAACTCACCACTCCAACTTTTAACCAAAACTACAGTGCATTGGGCATCCCTAGTGATTCCTTAATATGTTCCCCATACTTTCTTTACATAAAGTTAAATCTTCCCTTCATACAGTACAATGTTCTGAGCCACCCTAATGCTGACATGTGACTCAGTATACCATAGTTGGATCTGGTATTTAAGCAAGCATGCACTGTAGCCCACTGAAAATAGAACACTTTCTTGAATCTATACTAAGAGAAAATAACCTGTCTTTAATAATTTACTTATTTAATTGGGTTTGAATACATACCCATTTTCAGACTCATTCTGCCAGTAAAAACACAAGACCACTACAAAAACACAGAAAATGAAAATTATACACAAACAGGAGAGAGACAATATATGCAAAGGAAATACATCATCCAGTAAACGCAGACACATGTTGAAAATTTTTCTTTCAATATATAATTTTTGGTCCTGATGCTTACTGGACAATCCCTATGCAATTGGACTCAGACCATTTATCCCCCAACACTTTTAATTTCACTCAGTGTCAGGGTGAGAGCTATCTGGAGGGGCCCATCTTTTAGGCAGCCGTGAAGGCACTTTCTGCCCATACTAGCACCCCCATAATAAATACATTTTGTAATGTTTCTAACTACACCCCTATGGGGTGGAAGGCAATGTACAATCCTTGTGAGTATGAAGGCCATGAGTATGATTCCACACACCCATGCCAAAGTCTTAGTGGGACTTGTGTCCATCCAAAGAGTGCACATCTGAATGCTTACTCCCCTTCTGTGGTGGCCATGGCAGTGCAAGACCAGCTCCTTCCCATCCACCGCTTGCCAGGTCCTTCTGTTGCCCAGGCTGCAAACTGAATTCAGGTCACCTAGCCTCTAGTCATATCTTTCTATTTCTTCTTGCCAGTAGAGTTGGCCATACTCAAACTTTAACTATGTACAATAAAGCAATAAAAATGTTAAAATTATACAGTGAGATAATTGTTGGAGAGGGAACAAATATTCACTCCCTTTTAGAAAGAGCAAAAGGACTAAGCAGAGTTTCTATGCCATTACAGAAAAGCTATGTGCACTGTACATTAGTTTATATTGAGGAGTTGAGGGATTGCTGAAAAAGTGGCATCTAAAAATCTCACTTGCAAATTTTCATGAAAACATCTTATGGCTTGAAGCTGCTAAAATGGCTTAGACTTTCCCCAACATTACTGAGAAGTTGAACATAAATTTACATTGAAGGAAATTATTTTGCTTTTTGAATTGTAAGGTTTTAGTGCTCATTGCAGCCAACCACATTTTATTTTACATTATCATTAGGAAACTACAGACAAAAATTTGCTGACACAATTATGATCATGCTGAGAAGAACCCAATTAAAAAAAAACTTTAGCTGAGATAGAACAATAGCTAACTTTGTTTTCTTAATTAGAACAGAAACAGTTCTATAATTCACAGATTTTTTTAATGAACACGATTGCACATTTGTTACACAGTTATCCACATAATGGTAGGTACAAACATCCCTGAATCCTAAAGCCCCAATTGGTGGAGTAAAACACTTGGAAAATACTCTTGAAACAGATGGCGACTATAAAGGCAGCACTGTTGGTTTGAAATGCCAATGTTCTGCTTGAAGGAGGACACTTTTCACGTAGGTCTGGAATTAAGGAACATGACTGATGACTGTAAGCATTCTGAAAGTTAAGAAAAGCCACCACTCAGAGTGGAACTCAGGGTAAGAGCCTGAGCTTCTTTACCTTAAAAACCCATTGAGGTTAGTATGAAGCATTACTGGTTTCCAAAGCACCACTTTTTGACTTAAAAATGAATTTGAAATAAAGACGTTACGATCTGTGGAATGAAGTTTAGTAGTTGAGAGTAGGGCCATTAGTGGACTGGTGTCTTAGTTTATAGTGAATGCTGGATGTAGCTAGTCTCACAGTTAAGGAAGATGGCATGTCTTGGTATAGAAGCTTGAAGGGAGGAGAGCCAAGCAAGAGGTTGGCTCTGAATCAAAAACAGACATGTACTTGTGCAACCCAAATAAGGGAGAACCCCTCCCCCACAAGGAATCTAGATCTCCAGTAAGCAAAAGGAAGACCACCACAAGAGTGTTGCATGGAACACTGTATAACCATGACCACAAATGTGAGACACAACTTTGTAAAAAGTTGAGCTAAATGCTTCCATACTTGTATCACTAAAAGAAATGGACTTCTTTAGAACTAATAAAATTAGGGTAGAATCAGTTGCTTTAAAATATCCACATCATTACCTTTGACTATAACCCAATTGTACACAAATTTCATCGTTGCTCTTATTTTAGAAAACTAAAATGAACTTAATAAATCCTTAGAATGAACTGAAATTAAAATATCATTGTACATAAATATTCATGCAATCTGATTAAATTGAAAACATTTTTGTTAAAAACACATTTTACATATGAAAGCAATTTTCAAATCCAAATCCCAGAGCTGGTAGGAGTTTCCTCTGTGTACAGTCATTAGTGTGTTTGTCACTCCCTTTACATAGTGCAGCATGAGTGTTTTTCCCCCATCTGAAAGCAGTACCAAACAGCTGGCTTGCCTGTGCATTTCTACCATCCCAGGTTAGTATATCGGCTCATGCAATTACCTTCTAAAGTGACTGCAATTCCCTTTACACAGTACAACGCAAGTGTTTTTCCCCCCACCTGAAAGCAATATGAAACAACTGGCTTGCCTGTGCATTTCCACTGCCCAAAACATGATTGTGATTCAAGCCATTACTTTATAAAGTGACTGCAATGTATGTTCTTATCAAAACTTCTGAGTATTGGCCAAGTGTAACAAGAGAAACTCATTTTAACATTGTTAACACACTAAACTGGAATGCTATAGCTTTTTTTTTTTTTTTATGTCCCCCCCAACTCCATACCCCCAAACAGTCGCTTACTCTTTCACTAAAGAAGTTTTAAGTTAATTCTCATTAGTACATGGGAGCTTTATTTCATTTGCAGTTTAAACAAGTATAATCCCACAGTGGCACGTTAGGGAATGATATATCTGCTTACTTTTAATTACTGGCACTGACTTGTGGCTTTTGTGGTATAACTGATAGTTTTCTTGGGATACTGCTATCTGATCTGCTACTTGGGGCTACCCACTCCATTCGTCCTCCCTCCACTTGGGCTCACTCTGCTCCCCTACACCCACTTTCCACCCACCCCCTTCATGACTCATACCTTTATACTCTCTAGACACCACCCACAATCTCTATCCACCTATCACAAAACACCACAACTACCAACTTCTCCCCAACCCAGCTTCTAGAATACTTGACCTAAACACTCCCACATCCTCTGCTAAAGCTCAACCTCCTCTCCATTTTATTCCACCTTACACTGCTCCGCAGCATCACTGCATACTTATTTTTACCCCAAACATACACTAAATACCTGCAATGGTCCTTCTATCCTGCCTTACCTCTTCACTGTTAATCCTAACCCTTGCCACACCACCATCCGCACAAGCTACTGCTAATTGCTACACATCAGTAACCTCCACTACCGGTTACCCATATAAATAATGTAACTTTTCAAACATTTTACCCCAGTTATTTCTCTACACCCTTCTCTATCTCTCAGTTCCCAAACATAGTACACGCATCATTACACCCCTTTCATCCACCTCCTATAAAAACCATAATACACTGTACCCGTATCTATTCTACATTCTGCTACAAAGTGGAGACATGCATCCTAACCAAGGCCCTAATACTAAATCTACCCACAAAGTCTGTCCAAAGAACCTAAACATAACACTTAGCCTTAGAAGTCTATGGAATAAAATATCCCCACTACTTGCCTGGATAGACCAAAATAAACCCAATATACTAGCCCTAAAAGAAACATGGGTACACCCTAACAAAGGGCTGCAAAGTTACTCCCCCCAATTTCTCCACAGCTAGTCTAGACTGATCTAGAAAGAAAGGAGGAGGGGGAGCCCTACTCTATCCTACCATTACCCCTTTACAATAACAGTTTTCCCAAATTTTCTCATGTTGACCTACTAATATCCTTTCTAAATCTCAACAAAAATCTAATTAATCTGCATTATAGTAATTTATATTCCCCCAGGACAGAATATATCTGTTATTTAAGACATACGGTCTTGGACAACCCAAACAATCAAACATGAGACTATCATCCTAGGAGATGTAAACAGACTGGAGACTATTACATCAGACTCACCCTTCAAATAGTATCAACTTCTATGTTTTTTCTCAGCTCATCAAAAGCCCCACTAGACAGAAATAAAGACCTTACCCCACCAATCTACACTAGACTGGGTACCCTGGTATCACATACAAGCGATTTTACCTACACAGGCATCCTTTTCATTTCCCTTAGTGATCAAATACCAACATTTACCATCAGAACCAACACTAAACACACACCCTAAAATCAGTCCGTAACTTAACTAACTTCATTCAGCAAAACCTTAATGATCTACTCAAAAAAGCAAACTGGACACCACTAAAACTTCTCTTAATGATGCCGTGCAATATTTCAATACCATCTTCATACATATAAAAGATAGCCTAGCCCTTGTTCGTGCAAAAAAGAATTAAAAAGAATGCAGCCCCATGGTTAACCAAAGAAAGTAAAACACTTATGAGACAGATATTTTGCTTATAGGTGTCCCAGACTGTAAGTCAGCAAAATCTCAACCATTTCAGACAACTCTGCAAAAATGTGAAAAGTCAGTGAACAAAGATAAGAAATCTTACTACTCCCACCTCCAACTTGAACACAAAACCAACCCCCCAAAATCTTTGCATTCCATATGAACTCTTCTTAACCCAGATACAAATAAAGACCACTGCCCAACACTAAATGCCCCTCCATCCCTACTATCCAATGACTTCAACAAGCACTTTATAAAATCTACAGCTGACCTACTGTCTTGCACCACTAACACCAGATCCTCCCATTTCTACTCCAATTCCACCATCATCCTCCACCTCTGGTCCTGTCCACCAAATCATACATAGACACAATAGCAACTCAACTCTCTTTCTCATTTCAGCCCATACCAACAACTACCATAAGAAGACTACTGCTAAAATTAAAACCCTACTCCACCTCAGCAGATTATCTCCCACCTCAATACCTTAAACTTGCTGCCAGCTATTACCTACCCAATCAGTATCCTGATCAATAGATCTATATCAGAATCCTTAGTACCTACCATATGGAAAACGTCTCTCATCACCCCCATTCACAAAGGAGAAAACTCCACAAAATATTCTAATTTCTGTCCCATATCAATTATATCTTAAATTCCTGAAGGATGTATCCACCAACTAACAAAATACCTACTGCAAAATAACCTACATACAAACTCAACATGGTTTCTGCCCAGACCATAGCATATCCACTGACCTACTATCCTTTACAGACACCATCAACAAGGCTAGGGAGGAAGGAAGGCAATTATGCCTCTGCAGTATTCACATCAGAATTGCTAAGTTTTAAAGACTTAATTTTAAAATAAATACTATGTATTATAAGATCTGATACAATCTGTCCTCTCCTTAAGACAATTTTAGATCAGAAATTCCTCCCTTCAAAGCATCTGACAAAAGTATGTGCCAATATTTAACCTACACCATCTGAAAAGTAAAATAACTATGAAGAAATACAAAAAGGGGTGATGTCTCCAAAACCCATATGAAAACACCCTTCTTAAAATTTCTTCTTCCCATCTCTTGTTCTAAACAACTTAGAAAATGCCTCAGTTAGTTGATGCTTCATATAATCTCTTTTACACAATTTGTTGCAAATGTACTTAATCTCATTCATAAAGTCTTCCAATGTTGGAGGTCAACCACAGGAATCACACCATTTGACTATATGGCAAGAGTCTAAAAGTTTTTTGGATGGTCACTCTGAGTATGTAAGAAAATTAGGGAAGCCATGTGTTTCCTAACAATTCTTCAATATATCTTCCTATCTAAACCCACATATACGATAAGGTCTAGGTATTGTATAGATACAGGGTCCACCTTAAAAGTAAACTGAAGCCTATAATGATTAAGTGTTTTATGAACCGATTTCAGAACAATTTCCTTTGTATTCCCTTTCATAATAAATATTAAATCCATAAATCTAATGTATATCAGTCTTACAATTCTATAATTCACAATTCATAATATATTCCAATTCATATTTCCTCATAACTAAATTTGCACATGACAGGGCAAATGTTGTGCCAATCTCTGCTACTTGTATTTATAAAAAAATATTGCCTATCAAATCTAAAATAATTATGGGTTAAATAAAGGAATTCCAACAATTCTACTATATAGGAACTTTGTGGAAAATCGCCCAAAGTTTAACGCTACAAATAATCCTCCTGTCATTCTACTATACTCATTGTCATTAAGATTTCATATCTAAAATGAAAGATTCTAATCTTTTAATACAAGCACAAAACGTATTAAGGGACTGACCATGTTTATAACATACTGTATCACTGCCACAATAGGTCTACCCTGTGGCTCACATCTATGTTTATGTATTTTAGGTAGATTACAAAAACAGCAATGGTTGGCTATTCCACCATTAACTTGTTTTTGATTTAAAACACAATTGCTTTCCCTTATTCAGGAGTTCTGTATATTCTAAATTAAATCGATCAGTAGGATTATCTGTCAGTTTCTTATTACTGATCTTGCTGCTGTAATATATTTACACAGTCTCGTACAATTCATTACTACTGTGTTAGCCCCCTCGTCTGCTGATTTAACTACCATATATTTTTTTATATGTTCTCGTAGGGATAACCATTTATCTTAAGTGAGATTATATTTTTATGCCATTTAATATACAATATACCTTATGCATTTTCTCAAGTACAATCTTAAAAAAAAAAATCTGTTGAGTCATATTATTACATGAAGGTAAAAACTTGGAGAGAGGCAATATGATTTTGTGTAGATATAATAGAGACTAGAGCTAGCTAGTGAAAGCCTTGTGTACTAACCTCTACGGGTGTCAATCATGATTTTTTTTGTCCATAGAATCTAACAACTTGTTTCCTTTAGCATTCTGACCATTATCTCTCTTCTTCTAAAGGGACAAAGAGCTACATAAAAGAAGACTCCAAAGGATATTTTCAGGAATTAACACATGAAGCTTCTTTCAGTAAATACCTGGTTACCAAATATATGGCATCCTAGCACTGTGCATGTTCCTTTAGATGACAGTGTAGATACGATTCTACAGGACTGTTCATGCTGCTGCCTAGACAGGAACTAGAGGCAGACAGACTGGTCCCCAGGTTAATTCAAGTGTTTTGGGTTTCTTAATACCATGATGGGGCATGGACCCCATTCCTAAGTAAGGGTGCAATAAGAGCTTATGAAATTATAGTTTTATTCTTTGATGTTGGACAAGAGTGCTTTTCTCAACATTCACAATCTTCCCAGAGTTACCACCTCCTTTAACTCATATGGGGTTACACGTCTTGGTAGCATATTTAAGTAGGACTGTACATTTTTATATGACCTGTTGCTCCTACTATTGTTGGAACTCATTTCTGCTGGCAAATTCTGGTATTTTATGACTTTGTAGCTCTCTGTACAGAAGATACTAATCTGTGGGTGTAGCAATTTCAATTATCTATGCTACTTTTTTCTTTTTCCATAGCCTACTATACCGTTTTTTTTTTTCTCTTTTTTTTGCACTGTTACTAGGTGATTCCAAGTGATAAAACATTCTCTGTATGCTTTGTAGTAAATACTTCCAATGCTTCTCAGCAACTTATATATTGTAATATATGCACAATCCCCAGTGCAGCAAATTTTGCCTCTTTAGTGCGCCTTTCAGTGTAGAAGTCCTGTGCCATGAGTGTCACACCCACCATCAAGGTGTTTCCAGTTCTGTTTTATAGAAACTGCATTTGTCTGTTTCTTCCACATTTTGTATAGTCTTTGTAAACCAATGTGTATATAGTTCACTGTTTAAAGCTTCAATAGCTTTTCATCTTTTGGTTTCAATTCACCTCTCAACTATTTCCGTGTTAAATCTTGATCAAAACGTGGTTCTAGGAGATCTCCGTACTTGCCACTGTATTTGTGGATTCTCGATTTTTTTCCTTGTCATCAGATCTTTTTCCTGATATATTCTGTTGCTGTCTGATTTTTATCTACTTCTGGTTTGATTTCCATTCCCATTTGATACTGAAATGCGTCTGGTTAACTAAACAAAAATGTCATTTTAGATGACTTCTTTTGTTTTAAAACTTTCACTGTGTTTGGATTTGAAGTCAGCAGACATGTATGCAGTTTCATGATTACAGATCTATGCATGTAATTCAATTTGAGGAGGCCCGTAACGCCTTCAGTGTGAGAAAAATGTAATCACGGTATACACAAATTTTATAATTTCATTAGCATTAAGTATTTTTCTTGCTTTCACAACCAACTGATCCAATACTTTTTGGGGTTCCAATACTTTTTAGGGCCCATCACCCCAAAACAGTAAATTAAAACAGGAAGAACAAACTGATATATAGCTTAGACTTTATTCCTAGATGTCAAAGTAGTTAGTTTTAGTCTTTTTGAGGTATTCATTACTGACCTTTAATATCTTTTGTTCATGTTTTATTGCTGATCCATCATTTATTCCCAAATATTTATACACTTTCTCCTGCTCAAGTTCCTTTATACCACATTCCTGTACCAGGTCGATATTTTCTTGGTGCTGTAGCATTCCTTTTTAAATGTTGCTTTTATACTTTTATCAAGACTGAACATTATTCTGTCTGAGCAAGTTTTAACCATTTGTAGTTGTGCTTTCAACTTCTCATCTGACGAACTATACACATTTTAGTCATCCAGAAAAGGTAGATGAAAAGCCTTTGAACAAGGATGGTTTCTGGGAGCCAAATTGTAACAGCAGTCTAATCTGTTAAATAAAAAGATTAAACGGCAGTGGTGACAAAAAGTCACCCTGGAATATGCTCCTTTGAATTATCCCTAGAATAACAACTTGCCCTTCCTTATGGCTCAACTGCAAAGTGGCTTGTCACTGTAAAATAATTAACCAGCGTAGGGTATATTTTGTACATCTGTAAGCACTCCTTTGCCTATGAATCTGGGATGCTGTCAAATGCTTTTTGAACCTGCCCATGCCATTCTTAGATTTTTTTCCCTTTTTTACAACTATGTATTATGGCCTTCTTGTTCTATTGCCATATTTCTTTCCTAAATGGCTATAAATTCTGTCTGCATCAGTTCCAGTGTATAATTTGTATATTGTCAGAAGATAAGTTTTTGGACCATAGTTTCTTAGGATGGCTTGCAGGTTTACTCAAAGGGAACCTCCAACATCTCCTTCAGTTTATAGGTTCATAGGTAGGTACTAGGCTATCTGTCCGAAGGCATTTATAAGACTAGCCAGAATGTATTGGCTTTCGCTGCCCCCTTAGATTAATTCCCTGTGCCTCTGTCCAGCACAGCCAGTGAAGTGATCCCCAGGGTAAACCTTCTGTTTCTCATCCACTCGTCAAGGTTTCTTTTGAAGAGTGTTAGTGAGGAGCTCTGCTTAATGTAGACTGGAATCTTGTTCCAAAGCATGGGAAGTCTCTTGGACAGGAATCTATCCATCCAGCATGTCCTATTCATTGTTGTGGTGAGGTTTAGATCCCTAGAGCGTGTGGCTCGAGGGGATAAGGTTTTCTTTAGGTGGAGCATGTCCATCAATTCTGGGTTGGACATGGTCTTGTATGTAAGGCAGAGATCACCTCTGAGTAGGCGATATGCAACCGAGTACAGCTGGAGTTGCATAGGGCATCTGTTTGAGGCCAGTGATCCTCTTGGTGAGGTACTTCTGTAGTCTTTCCAGCTGTTGCAGGTGTCTTATAAGGTACATCCCAAATGGGGTATTGCACTCTATGATGGGTCTGATGAGTGATGAGTAGAGGGGCACAATGACCTCTTTTGATCTTGATGCGAACCCTTTTGTGATTAGGTAGGCCACGTCGAAGGATTTTCTAACCACTTTGGCAATGTGATGATCAAAGGTGAGATTACCATCTACTTGGGTCCCCAGATCCCTTATGTCTTCGTATTTAGGGGACTACCACATATGTGGTAGTTTGTGGGTACTTTGTTTTTTCCAAAGGGGATGACTATGCACTTTTTGGCATTTAGCTTGAGGCCATGATTTTGACACCAGGTATCCGTCTCAGTGAGACCCTTTTGGAGGATGTCTGTGTCAGCTGGAGAGTCAATTATAGCCCCTAGTTTGCAGTAGTTTGTGAACTTGGTCAGCCATAGTCCTCCTGTGTCTGCCTGTACCTCTGAGAAGGATATGCTGAACAGGAGGGGTCCTGGAGAACACCACTCGTAAAAGGTTTAGAGTCGGACCTAGCTCCCGCAACTCTCACCATGTGGGTTCTGTCTGTGAGCCAGTTGGCAACCCATCTTGTAACGTAGGAGTTTATGTTCAGGCTGGTGAGCTTGTCTATAATACCAGAATGCGGAATGGTGTGAAAGGCCTTAGTGAGGTCTAGGTAGGCTGTGTGTACCACCTTTCCCTTGTCTATAACCTTGGTAACTGTCTCAAAGAAGTAACCAGGTTTAGGAGGCATAATCTGCCCTTAACAAAGCCGAACTGGGTAGGGTCCAGTGTTTAGAGGTTCTCAGTGTCTCTGTTAATGAGTTCCATGATGATGTGCTCCATAGCCTTGCAGACCAAGCTAGTCAGGCTTATAGGACGATAGTTCCTGGGGGTCTGTTGTGGCTCCACCTTTGTGGAGTGGAATAACTGTTGCTGTGCACCACTCTATGGGTACGTAGCCTGTGGAAATGCTGAGTTTTAACAGTGTGTTTAGGTGAGGGGTTAGTTTGTTTCTGAGCTCGTGTAGGACACAGCCTGGAGCACCGTCCGGTCCCATTGATGTTGTGCTTTTGGCTTTGGAGAGGGCTGCTTTAACCTGTCTGTGATTTCAGGGACTCTACTTTCTTCTGGCATGGTTATGGGCCCTTTTGGGGGTGAGAGGGGGGTGAAGTTTGTGCTGAAACTGTCTGCCATGATGTTGGCGATATCGGTCAGTTCAGTGTATTTTGTGCCATTCTGCACTAACTCTGAGCAGATCTGAATATTGCACTTAGAGTCTTGACATAGCTAAAGAATGCGGTTATCTTTGGAGTCCTTGGCAATTTCTTTTTCAAAGCTCGCCTTGGATGATTTTATGAGGGATTGTAGTTTCTTGCTGATACTGATCAGGGATGTCTTTCCTTCTTGGGATTTTACTCTCTTCTATACTAGTTTCCTCCTATTGTATAGCTTGTTTATGGCAGGAGTCCACCAGACTGGTTTCCTTTTCTTGGAGGAGTGAGTCTTGGTTTTGCTTGGGATGGCACGATCCATGCATTCTTGTAGGTGCCCGTAGAATGCATTAGTAAAGGATTTTGCAGCTTGGATAGCATTATTCTTCAGCATGAGGGCTTTGAAACTTTCCACCTCGGTCTTAAGCAAAGTGAAGTTTGCTTTTGAAAAGTTTTTCACGATAGTTTCCTTGTCCGGGGGTGGGGGCAGAATGTGGATAACCAAAGTGATTTGTTTATGGTCAGATCTAACCAGTGAGGGGTTGACCTCCAGTGTGGAACACCGATCGCCCATGTTGGTGATGGCCAGGTCCAATATGTTGTCACATTTGGTGGGAGTGTTGACCAGTTGAACCAGGGTGTTTGAGTTTATAAATTCTAGGAAATGTTGGGCAAGAGAGTTAGTACTTGAGTAGTTCTCCCAATTAATGTTTGGGTAATTGAAATCACCCAATATTAGGGTGTTTGGTAGGACCTTTATGTTTCCCAGTGTTTTCAGAAATGTGCAATGGGGGTCCTGGGACATGGTGGGTGATCTGTAGCAAGGTACAACTTGAATTGCAGTTTTGCCCATTGTTAGTTGCACGTGGATGATCTCGGAAGCATCGTGCTGTGCCACTAACCTGGAGGTGTGGGTATCCTTGATGAATATGGATATGCCCCACTTTTTGTATTTCGGTTTGGGTTCTGTGGCCAAAATGTGTGGTATGAGTTGTAGCCTGGTAGTGCTGGGGTTGCTCTCTGGAGCCTTAAGCCAGGTTGCTGTTACTGCACATATATCGATTTTCTCCATACTGAGGAGTGCCTCGAGTGCATGCATTTTGAGGTTTAGACTTCTGGCATTGAGTAGCATTACCCTCAGTTTTTTGTTACTTGTGCTATTTACGGTGGTGGGTTTGTCATTTGAGCCTTGGCTAAAAAAGGCACTATGGGGGTGGCAAGAGCCTTGGCCAGTATTCGAAAGCCTAAAGGTGACCGGTGCAAGCCGTCTCTAGCGAAGCAGCGTGGCTTGTCGAGCATGTCATCCCAGGTGGACAGACACTGGATCCCCTTTGAATGACACAAGAAACTTAGCCAATTGTTGAAATCGAGAATTTTTTATTTATACCGTGGTATCATTCTTGGTGAGGACAGGATGGTACTCGGTCAGGGTCATACTGGCCTGGGCTACGTGATCAGAGAGCTCTTCCATATCTCTCCATGTAGTCCAGGGAGGTAGGGCTCAGGTCATTCACACCAACATGGACAATGACAGAGTCATATTTGTACTTGTTCTGGAGTAACCGAAGTGCTTCTGTTATGTGGAGTATCCTGGCACTCGACAGGCAGCTAAAAGTAACCACCTCCTTATTCAGCCTAGTGAGTAGGACATCAGTGTGTCTGACTATAGCGTCACCTATTACTAGTATGTTGGGTATGTTATTTTGCCTTAAGGGCTGTGATTGCATGGCACACTAGTTTTCTGAAGTATGTGTTTCATGGTTTGTGTTGGGGGGTGGAGGTTGCTTGGATGTTTGCTTTGGAGGTCTGTTGATTTTGCAAATTTTTATTTAGAGCCTGCGAGTATGTTTTCATGTATTTGTGTGTATTTTTTGCTGGTGCTGGTTTAATGGGTTTATGTGAGACTGGTGATGAGATGCAAGTATATCCCTTCTCCTCTTGACTGTCTGATCCAGTCTTTGGTTGAGAGAGCTTAGCCTCCAGTTTGGCTGTATAATTGCATCTCTCGCATGCATTAGTGTTTGGTGGTAGGAGGAGAGGGTTGTCTGTGTACATGAGGCAGTTGTAACATTGCCTCAAAATGCCAAGATTCACCCATTGGACATGCCTGGATAGGTAAAGTGAGCCATTTTACTGGATGGCTGATAAGGTCGAATAGATAGCCTTGTCCTTCTGTACAGTACAGGAGGGTCTAGCGCTAGGGTTTGTAAGTGCTTGCTATAAGTTTTGAGCAAGTGCCGGGCTGATAAATGAATGGCATGAGTGTTTAAGTTGAAAGTTTGTCTAGTTCCAAGGGAAAATTTGAAGAGTAGACTTTGTGGAGCCAGGAATAGTTTTACCCTAGCTAACCAGCACTGCCCGGTGCAAAACCAGGCAAATGTGGTATTTATAGCAGGGAAATGAAAGAGATAGATATTAGCCCAAAATGGCCGATGAACTACTAATTTCTGGGCTGAAACCACTCTTCAAGGGACAGATAGGCTGCTCAAAGCTCCCGTCTCTCACAGTTGAACAGAGAAACTTCCTTCTATCCAAGTAAGGTATGGGCAAACACAGAGATTTGTAACACAGCCCTGAATTCAGCACTAACCTGAAAACTGGACTATACTAGTTTAGAAAAGCGGGAAACAAGTATTTTCTTGGTTTTTTTTCAGAAAATAAAGCAGATTAAATAAAAAAAAACACTTTAAATGCTCAGAAAAGGATACATATTGTTATATATCACAGTTCAGAGATTTAAGTCAATGCCCCTAGTAATAAAGTAGGAAGAAACACAAATAAAGTAAACGCAGATGAATAAAGTATAATTTTGTTTTATCATCATCATCATCTTTCGGCTTTTGCCGTTAGGGGTCGCCACAGTCTCTTTCCATTTCTTCCTATCCTCTGCATCTTACTCTGTCACACCAACTGCCTGCATGTCCTCTCTCACCACATCCATAAACCTTTTCTTAGGCCTTCCTCTTTTCCTCTTACCTGGCAGCTCCATCCTTACCATCTTTTTCCCAATATACCCATCATCCCTGCTCAGCACATGTCCAAACCAACGCAATCTCGCCTCTCTTGCTTTGTCTCCAAACTGTCCAACATGAGCTGACCCTCTAATATACTGATTCCTAATCCTACACATCCTAGTCACACTGAGTGCAAATCTTAACATCTTTAACTCTGCCACATCCAGCTCTGACTCCTGCCTTTTTGTCAATGCCACTTTCTCCAACCCATATAACATAGCTGGTCTCACTACCCCCTTGGAGACCTTCCCTTTCACTCTTACTGGTACCCGTCTGTCACAAATCACTCCTGACACTCTTCTCCACCCATTCCACCCTGCCTGTACTCTCTTCTTCACCTCTCTTCCACATTCACCATTACTATGAACTGTTGATCCCAAGTACTTAAACTTGTCCACCTTTACCAACTCTACTCCCTGCATCCTCACCATTCCTCTACCCTCCCTCTCATTTGCACACATATATTCTGTCTTAGCCCTGCTGACCTTCATTCCTCTGCTCTCTAGAGCATATCTCCACCTCTCCAGAGTCTCCTCAACCTGATTCCTACTCTCACTACAGATCACAATGTCATCTGCAAACATCATAGTCCACGGGGCCTCCTGTCTGATCTCATCTGTCAACCTGTCCATCACCACTGCAAATTAGAAAGGACTCAGAGCTGATTCTTGATGTAATCTCACCTCCACCTTAAATGGATCTGTCACTCCCACTGCAGTCCTCACCACTGTCACACTACCCT
>NC_056750.1:686747789-686788971 GCF_019279795.1 Protopterus annectens
TATGTATTGCCTGAAGGAGACCACACTAGTTTTTAGAAGTGTGAAATCGGCTTTTGAGAAGTTTTTCACTGTGGTCTTTTTGTTTCAGGTGGGGCGGATGAGGACCTCCAGCGAGATTAGTTTATGATCTGATCTCACCAGTGAGGGTATACTTCCGGTGTTGAACATTTTGATCCCATGTTCGTGATGATGAGATCAAGTATGTTTTCACCTCTTGTGGGGATGGTGACTAGTTGTTCCATGGAATTTGAGTTTATGAACTCCAGGAATCTTTGGGTTAGAGTGTTCGGGCTTGAGTAGTGTTCCCAGTCTATATTAGGGTAGTTGAAGTCACCTAGTATGATGGTGTTTGGAGATACATTTATCCTCCAATGTTCCCAGGGAGGCCATGTGAGGTTCCTGAGTTTGAGAGGGTGGCCTGTAACATGCTACAAATTGCAGAGCAGTCTTGCCTATGGTTAATTGCACCTGGATGGTCTCCGATGCATCGTGCGTTGCCACCAACCTTGAGGTGTGGGTGTCCTTTATGAATATGGACACCCCCTCCTTTCTTGGTGTTGTCCGGATTTTGGGGCGGAACGCATGATATGAGGTGAAACCTGTTAGTGCTGGGGTGCTCTCAGGAGCCTTGAACCAGGTTTCTGTCACAGCACAGACATCGATGTTCTCCATATTGAGAAGGGCCTCGAGTGCGTGCATCTTGAGATTGAGACTTCTGGCATTGAGCAGCATTACCCTTAGTTTTTTCCTTTTGGTGTTCTAGGGTGGTAGGTTTAGAATTTGAGCCTTGCCTAAAAAGGCACTATGGGGGTGGCAAGAGCCTTTGCCAATATCCGGAAGCCCAGGGTGACAGGTGCAAGCCGTCCCTTGCGAAGCAGCGTGGCTTGTCCAGCATGTCATCCCAGGCAGACAGACATTGATCCCCTTTGAATGACACCAGAATTTAAGCCAATTATTAAAGCTGATCATCTTATCACTGTATTGTGGCATCATTCTAGGTGAAGGTAGGATACTGCTCAAGGTCAGGGTCATACCTGCCTGGGCTACATAATCAGAGAGCTCCTCGACGTCCCTTTTCATGTAGTCCAAGGAGGTACGTCTCAGGTCGTTGACACCAGCGTGGACAATGACTGAGTCGTACTTGTACCTGCTGTTGAGAGACCTGAGTGCTTGCGTTATGTGGCGGATTCTAGCGCCCGACAGGCAGCTTACTGTGACCTTCTCCTTACTCAGTCTGGTGAGCGGGACGACAGTGTGCCTGACTATGGAATCACCAATGACAAGTGTGTCTGGCATTTTGTTTGGCCTTAAGGGCTGTGACTGTTTGACACTCTGACTGTGTGGTCTATGTGTTGCATGTGTTGGGTCGTGAGGTGGTAGTTGTTTGGGTGTCTGCTTTGGTGGCCTCTGCTGTTTTGGTAAATTTTGACCAGAGCCTCCGAGTATGTCTTTGTGTGAGTATGTGTATGATTTGAAGTTGTGATGGTACCATGTGTGACTGGGTATGTATTGTGTGTGGTTGCCTTCTCCTCCTGTCTGGTCTTGCCAGTCCTATGTTGAGAGAGCTCAGCCTCCAGTTTGGCCGTATAGTTGCATCTCTCGCATGTATTTGTGTTTTGTGGGAGAAGGAGAGGATTGTCTGTGTACATGAGGCAATTGTAACATTGCCTCAATATTCCCAGGTTCACCAGTTGAGCTGGAGAGGACACTAGCAACTGATCCCTCGACATACTAGAAGTAGTAGATAAAGAACTTTCAAAGGACTCCGGCCGAAGTGGGTTTTGGGCTGGTGGGGTACTATCTATAATAAGAGTGCTTTATCAAGGTGCAAGTACTGTAGGAGTAAGTGCTAGGCTTTACAGATAGAGAATAGTCTACTTGGGAATCAAGTAGAGATGAACTTTTCAGTTATAGGATATGCTGGTTAGATCAGCAGTACAGTTTAGCGTGTTTTATAGCAGGGGGCTGAAGGGAGCTAGGAATTGGCCCAAAACGACCAATGGACTACTAGTTTCTGGCTGAAACTTCACCAAATCGGACAAAAGGCGCTCAGTGCTTCCCACTCCCACTGGTAAGCAAAGAAACTTCCCTCCTTCCTAATAAGGCAATGGATCAGTAACAGGAACTAAAAACAAAGCCCAGGGATCAGCAACTCTGAAACTGGACTACTCTAGTTCAGTAAAGTGGGAAAACAAGAGATTTTTTGTTTTATTACAGAGATAAGGAAAAAACAGACTGTAAATGCTATAAATGCTGTAAATCGGCTAGCGCACTTTAGTGTGTAGCCTACAGAAACAATTTGCAACAATTAGTAACTTAAAGTGCAATAAACAGTGTAAAATGCAGAAATCACTTAAAGTAGCAGTAAAACAGGCGAAATGCAGTCGCTAGCTTAATAACAGTGGGAAAGCCACAAAAATACTTATATCTGGTAGAAAGTCACTCTTTCAGCTCTCTGCTGCTTGGATCACTCTGCAGGCCACCACGAGGATCTGTGCAGAGTTGGTACAAGCTGGAAAACACGTGTTTAGCGTGTTTTATAGCAGGGGCTGAAAGGAGCTAGGAATTGGCCCAAAACGACCAATAGACTACTAGTTTCTGGCTGAAACTTCACCAATTCGGACAAAGGCTGCTCAGTGCTTCCCACTCCCACTGGTAAGCAAAGAAACTTCCCTCCTTCCTAATAAGGCAATGGATCAGTAACAGGAACTAAAAACAAAGCCCAGGGATCAGCAACTCTGAAACTGGACTACTCTAGTTCAGTAAGGTGGGAAAACAAGAGATTTTTTTTTTTTTTTTACAGAGACAAGGAAAAAAACAGACAGTAAATGCTATAAATGCTTTTAAGTGGCTAGCACACTTGAGTGTGTTAGCCTACAGGTAAAATTAAGCAACAAATAACTTTTTAAGAGTGCAAAACAGTTAATCAACACAAAAACAGTTTAAATAGAATGCAGAGCTGTATAAACAGGCTAAGATGCAGTCGCTAAGCAGTAAATATTCAAAAAGCCAGAAAAAAATACTTAAATCAGTTATAGCAAATACAGTTATAACAAATGCTCTGAAATATACTGTATATTTCCAATATGTTTGAGAAGGACAGTCAGAACACAAGAAGGTTCAGGCGAAGAAGAAAAAAGTTTTGTTTTACTTTTGAAAAGGTAAAAGGAGGAACAGAAGGCCTTATCAAATGTTCTCTCTGTATTAAGAAGAATGAGCTAATGACACTAGACTGGGAGGTGTGTCACAGTAGGGGCGGGCAACTGCAAAGCCACCAAGTATTAGCCTAAGACAACAAGCTATGAAAGTTTTTAAACAGAAAAAGATTTCTGAAGATTCTGAATAGACAAAGTGCTTTATATATATTAAATTATAAAAACAGTAATCTGTTAAAATAATCAAAAAATACTTATATTTTGTAGCTCAGTTGCGGTCAAACAACTTCTCCAGCCTGCACCAAAGACCAGAAACACAACTTTTTTTTACAAGAACACAAAAGAACCAGCCCCCACTAGCCAAGAGATAATTACACAGAGTAAATGTTTCAGTTTATACAATAGCCTAAGACAACAAGCTATGAAAGTTTTTAAACAGAAAAAGATTTCTGAAGATTCTGAATAGACAAAGTGCTTTATATATATTAAATTATAAAACAGTAATCTGTTAAAATAATCAAAAATACTTATATTTTGTAGCTCAGTTGCGGTCAAACAACTTCTCCAGCCTGCACCAAAGACCAGAAACACAACTTTTTTTTACAAGAACACAAAAGAACCAGCCCCACTAGCCAAGAGATAATTACACAGAGTAAATGTTTCAGTTTATACAATAGCCTAAGACAACAAGCTATGAAAGTTTTTAAACAGAAAAAGATTTCTGAAGATTCTGAATAGACAAAGTGCTTTATATATATTAAATTATAAACACAGTAATCTGTTAAAATAATCAAAAAATACTTATATTTTGTAGCTCAGTTGCGGTCAAACAACTTCTCCAGCCTGCACCAAAGACCAGAAACACAACTTTTTTTTTACAAGAACACAAAAGAACAAGCCCCCACTAGCCAAGAGATAATTACACAGAGTAAATGTTTCAGTTTATACAATAGCCTAAGACAACAAGCTATGAAAGTTTTTAAACAGAAAAAGATTTCTGAAGATTCTGAATAGACAAAGTGCTTTATATATATTAAATTATAAAAACAGTAATCTGTTAAAATAATCAAAAAGGGGATCCAAAGGGGATCCAATGCCTGTCAGCCTGGGATGACATGCTCGACAAGCCACGATGCTTCGCTAGGGACGGCTTGCACCTTCCAAAAGGGGAAGGCATCTCTGATCAGGCTTTTGGATATTGGCAAAGGCTCTTGCTACCCCCATAGTGCCTTTTCAGGCAAGGCTCAAAAGACAAACCCACCTCCATAGGTATCACAAGGGATAAGAAACTAACAGTAATGCTACTCAACACCAGAAGTCTAAACCTCAAGATGCACGCACATGAAACTCTCCTTAGTATGGAGAACATCGATATCTGTGCAGTAACAGAAACCTGGTTCAAGGCTCCCGAGAGCACTACCAGGTTATACCTCATACCATGCTTTTCAGCCCCAAAACTTGGACTGACCCACAAAAGGAGGGGGAGAGGGAGTATCAATATTCATCAAAGATACCCACACCTCCAGGTTGGTGGCACAGCACGAAGCATCAGAGACTATCCATGTGCAACTAACAGTGGGTAAAACTGCCTTCCAGTTTATAGCCTGCTACAGACCACCCTCCCTAACCCAGGAACCCCACTCGGCCTTCCTGAGAACACTGGAAAGTATGAAGGTCTCTCCAAACACCATTATATTGGGCGACTTCAACTACCCAAACATAGAAAGGGAGCATTACTCTAGCTCCAACACCCTAGCCCAAAGGTTCCTAGAATTTATAAACTCAAATGCTATGGAACAACTTGTTACCATTCCCACAAGAGAGGAAAACATACTGGACCTGATCATCACCAACATGGGGACTCTATGCTCCAGACCAGAAGTGTATCCCTCACTGGTAAGATCAGACCATAAACTAATCTCACTGGATATTCACATCCCGACACCACCCCCTGCCCATAAAACCACAGTGAAAAACTTCTCTAAAGCAAATTTCACACTCCTCAAAACTGAGGTGGAATCTTTCAAAGCCCCGGGCCTGTGGAAAATACGGGCCAGACCGCAGAATCCTTTATAAATGCATTCTATGAACACCTTCATGAATTCATGGATCATGCGATCCCAAATAAAACCAAGACCCAATCCTCCAAAGGCAGACGTCCTGTCTGGTGGACCCCAGCCATAAACAAACTATACAATAGAAGGAGGAAGCTACTAAATGATAGAGCAAAATTCCAAAAAGGGAAGGCATCTCTGATCAGTATTAGCAAAAAACTACGGGCACTCATGAAATCGTCTAAGGCCAGCTTCGAGAGAAAAATTGCACAGGACACTAAGGATAATCACAAGGCTTTCTTTAGTTATGTTAGGAACCTGGGTGGTAATTCCCAGATATGCTCAGAATTAGTCCAAAATGTCAAAAAATACACCAAACCCACAGACATTGCTAACATCCTAGCTGACAGGTTCAGCACAAACTCCCCCCCCCCTCCCCACCAAAAGGACAAATATCTATCCCAGCAGAGTGCTGTCCCCTGACATCTCAGATGCTCAGGGAAGAGCTGCCCTCTCCAAAGCAAAAAACACAGCATCAATGGGACCAGAAGGTGTCCCGGGCTGCATCCTACATGAACTCCAAGAAGAGCTAAACTCAAACATAAAACTACTGTTCAATCTCAGCCTTACTACAGGATATGTACCAAAAGAGTAGCGTACAGCCACTGTGGTCCTTCTCCACAAAGGTGGTGCCTCAACGGATCCTGGAAACTATCACCCCATAAGCCTGACTAGCTTGGTCTGCAAAGCTATGGAAAGGATTATCATGGACCTCATAAATAAAGATATTGGGGACCTACAGACACTGGATCCTACCCAGTTCGGCTTTGTTAAGGGCAGATCATGCCTCTTAAACCTAGTTGATTTCTTTGAAACAGTCACCAAGGCCATTGACGAGGGGAAGGTGGTCCACACAGCCTACCTGGACCTCGCAAAAGCCTTTGATACAATACCCCACTCGGGCATTATAGATAAGCTCACCAGCTTAAATATAAACCCCTATGTCACTAGATGGGTTGCAAACTGGCTCAAGGACAGAACCCACATGGTTAGAACTGCTGGAGCCATGTCAGACTCCAAACCAGTTACAAGTGGCGCCCCACAAGGCTCAGTCCTGGGACCTCTCTTGTTCGGTATATATTTCTCGAAGGTACAGGCCAACACGGAAGGACTGTGGCTGACCAAGTTCGCAGATGACTGCAAACTGGGCGCCATAATCGACTCTCCAGCCGACACAAGCATCCTCCAAAAGGGCCTCATAGAAACAGACAACTGGTGCCAGAGCCATGGCCTCAAGCTAAACGCAAAAGTGTATAGTCATCCCTTTGGCAAAAACAAAGTGCCCACAAATTACCACATAGGCGGTAATCCATTAAGTACAGAAGAAGTAATTAGGGACCTGGGGACCCAAGTTGATAGCAATCTCTCATTTGACAACCACGTGGCCAAATTGGTTAGAAAAATATTTTATATAGCGCACCTAATCATGAAGGGATTCACATCTAGATCTGGGGAGGTCATCGTGCCTCTTTACTCATCCCTCATCAGGCCCATAATTGAGTACAATGCCCCTTTTGGGATGTACCTTACCAGACACCTGCAGCAACTGGAAAGACCCCAAAAGTACCTCACCAAGAGGATCAAAGGGCTCAAACAGATGCCATATGCTGCCCGGTTAAAGAAACTCCAGCTCTACTCAGTGGCATACCACCTGTTCAGAGGCGATTGGTGCCTGACGTATAAAGCCATGTCCAACCCGGAATTAATGGACATGCTGCACCTCAGAAAATCCAAATCCCATCGAGCTACACGCTCGAGAGACTTGAACCTCAGCACCAAAATAAATAGGACATGCTGGAGGGACAGATTCATAACCCAGAGGCTCACTTCTCTCTGGAATAAAATCCCAGTCCAGGTTAGGCAGTCCCTCATTGACTCTCTTCAAGAGGAATCTTGATGAGTGGAAGGGAGATCGTAGGTTTACTCCGGGTATCACTTCTATGTCACTGTTAGACAGAGGCACAGTATACTAACCTCAAAAAGGGCATAGCAAAATTAATTTAAAATGGGTGGCGAAAGCCAAACACATTCTGGCTACGCTTATAAATGCCCTAGGGCAGATAGCCTACTATGAACCTATGAACCTATATCTGTTTATAGTTAATACTGTGAGGAAGTATACAGCACTTACTGGTGGCTGTTGTGGCTTAGTCATCTAAGTACAATACTGTGGTTGACAGGGCCTGTAGTTTCAGTCTGGTTGTGCCAGTTATTTTGCATGTCAGCTACACCTATAGTAGGAGATGTACACACTGTCCAGAAGACAATACTTATTACTGCAGGAAAGCTGCACAATGGAGGGACAGGAGGCCACACATATGGACAGTACACAGGTCTGAGTAACCTACACAGTGCCTACTACAACAGCAGGTTGTGAGATGTTGACTGCCAGGATATAAAGGCTGCCATGTCACTATGTCAGTACTGACAACAAGTAAGTGGGCACCATCTATACCCGTGGAATGAAAGGGCGTCACAGAATGTCCACATGTATGCCTCATATATCTGTTCTGCTTGTCATAACATTGCATTTGCGTGACAAACTATTGGCAGACCAATAAATGTTGATGTGTAAACAGCAATGTTAGACAGTAGAGATGCAGATGTCATCCCCAAAAGTAATTGCAAGCTAATACAAAAACACTCCACCAACTGTGTAAGTTTGGAAGAGCAATATTAAGAGCCTGCCCCATTCTGGGCCTGTGTCTGACTGTTATATATGGGTCTGTCCAGATGTCCGTCTGTACGAATCTGACAGCTATGACCAATCTGTAGCCTGACAATAACAGTGCAACACAAACTGTCTGAGGACCACAGCAGATCTATGGGGCACAATGATGCACAACCCGCTAAACAGGTACATCCAGAGGTGTGAGGTCTGTAACCCTTTGTGTAATGTTAATAGTACTAGCCCACTCACACTATTAATATAAATACATAACAGCAGCAGCTCTGGACAAAGGCCATGACTGCACTAAAGAAGGACAAAGAGACACATATAAGTGGAGGAGAACCACCAGCCAGACAAAGATAGAATGTGCACACCAGAACATTTTATGCTGTACCCTAGTTCCATGCAATGTATGGGGTCAGTAAACAAATGTCTGTCAGTGCTCCCTGACTTAACTCTATACTGATCTGCCACTCACATACCAGGAAATCACAGTGCTATGTAGAATATGCCACACATATTATTGAAAACTCTGCTCAGACCAATGCACTCTGTACCCACACCAAGATATGACTAATTTAATAAGGATAGCACACAGCCAGGAGATTTCTCACACAGTATGTCACTGAGGTGCTGTACTGTTTACACAGCTTCATCAGCCATTCAGCTTTAGCACTCAAAATTCTGGACTAGACTACAGCTACCTCTGGAAATAAGTCCAGCTCTTACTATTAAAGGTCTTACAGGGCATGCTCCTACACTTGTGTACATGTCTTGGCACAGAGACAGCCACCAGGTACACCTTAACTTTGTCTCCCCACCCCCATCAGACAGGATTTCCTGCAGCTACCTGGAGGTGACAAATATGTGTTGTATCTGCAGCTGTTGAGTGTAATAGGCATAAAGATATATATATATATATATATATATATTTTTGTTCTGTTCCCTCTTCTAATGCTGACACTTGCCTTAATTGCTTCCTACTCCAAGTATGAACTATTTTATGTCCTCTTAGATTTTGTGAACATCACCTCTCTTATGCATGAACTGTACAAAAACTGGATTAGGGTCAATCCAACTAGAATCACCAACTTCGGGAGCACACTTAATTTAGGCAAGAATGGAATAGCTGCAGAGATCCCTATTTTTGACTGCTGCAAGATTTGAAGAGCTTCTGTATTAAAATGACTGAGAGGACCATTACCTTTCACTTGCCTGCTCTGTCTAGCTGTGCTAATTGGTTACAGAGGTGGACGTAGATAGCCTGCTTAACCTTTGTTCTTGTACTACCACCAGGTAACTCTTGACCACCCTAGAACAAAATGCTAGGCCTTTTTCTCTGGTTAGGTCTTATTTATGAAGAAATACAGTAGCAAATCACTAATTATTGAGGACTTGAATCAGAACTTAATGGCACACATTTGAAGTTTAGACTTAATACCCATCAATAAAGTCATGCTAATGCAAATATCTGTTAGTCTACCAACTTTCTAAGTTTGTAAGAGGACTAGTTAAAAGTGTCCCTATTTTTGGCCCTTTGTCCAGATTCTCTCTCCAAGAAGTGGAGAGGTATGGATCTGAGCCATTCCATTAACCACTTAAAGGCAAAGGAGCAGGTGTAAAAGCTCTTCATAAAACTTGCATCCAAGACATCTCCTTAAATAACAAACTATTCTATAATCCTTTATTATTCAAGAAAAAATGACACATTTTATTCTACTGTTAGATTTGTGCAGCACAATCCTATTACAATGAGACCTTTAATACTTCAGTTATGAGATACTTTTTTATGGCTGGCTAGTAATCTACATAAAAATTTCTAATTGAATATTTCATGTTTTCTTCAGACTGAATTTATCCTTAAGGAGTAAGGCAAGTAATCATGATGTGAAAGTAACATTTCAAACTTCAGGGTATCACAGTAGTTCCTAGTTTGGATGCATAGTTCTTGTGGTAATTCAGTAAATGTCAGCTCTGACAGATGGGGGCTGTGCTTTTTGCCAATTTCTTCAGAAGTCAAAATGAAGTTTGCAAAGCCTCACTCAGTCTCAGCCATCTCATATGTTGTCATGTGCTCTCCCATAGATATAAAGAGCTATTGGGCATTTTTGGCCCTTAAGAAACCAAACCATTTAGCAAATAGTCCTTAAGCCAAATGTCCCACCTCTGAGGTCTAGGTCTGGCAACATCATCTGTCAATTCTGATTTATGCCAGTTTTCACTTAACTGGTTGCTAGAGAATTATCACCCCAGTGCTCTAGTCAATGTGACCTGCACCTGCAAGAGACAGTGTTCCTATCTTCTGAAGTACAAGAGATGCTTTACTCTGGACAAAATATGCACTAAACTGGTGAAGGTTTGCTATGCTAGCTAGATGTTTATGAGCAGCCCCTTTTATTCTTTGTCTTATTATATTCTCTAAACTGTATGATCACTAAACTGCAGACAATGTTTATAATATTTCAGTACAGGTAGACATTGGAACAATTTCACTGTTGCCTTGCTAAATATAGGGTTGGTTTTGGATTTCTTTTACACTGAATTAATGTGAGACACTTAACTTAGAGTGCTTTCTTGGTTGTTGTGTCGAAAGAGTTATATAACATGATTCATTACAAGGGCACTTTCCTTAGACCTAATGAACTAGTGCCTTCTTGGGGCATTTGCTTTATGCTAAATAACTGTAATCTTCCTTTGTTTTGAACCCACAGCTTCAGCAGCTCTGACATTTTTATCACAGAAGGCCTTATCTCACTTTTAATGATACCATGCTACTTATGGAAGCTCTTCTACCTCTTCAGCTAACACTTACTATTTTCCGTTTCTCTCAAGTCCTTCCATAACATTCTCATGTTTATGAATCAACTCTCTCTCTCCATGTCAGTAATTTTCCCTCCTGCTCAGTACTCCTCCTCCAATTCTATTACTCTATTTTGACAGCAGTGTATTTTATTTCTTACTTCTGTATATTAGAAATATATTTAAAAAAATTGAATATGTATTAGTTGGTGACATAAGCTATCCATTTCTGCAAATTCTTGCCACTTGCAGTGCATACTGTATTCTCGGGTACAATTTATCCTAGTAATTTGTAAATATATTTAAATCTTTTTGTGTTACTACTGAAAGCAGCCTGAACCACACAGTAAGCATGCCAATGTTTTACTCCCTATACTTCAGTTAAGGAGTGTCTGTAGACAGGTACATAGCAAAATCTTAACTGTCCATAAAATAACCAGGACAATGCTTCTATTACCAAATGTTGAGAATGAAATAAGGCAACAAAGCGATCCCTGTTTCCTTGGGTTCTCAACTGTAGTTCCTTCTGTTATAAGAAGTACGAGAAACCTATTTTAACACTATGTTCCAAAGCTGTCCTTACTTATGTTTTTCCTCACGAATGTCCTAAGAAATTTGTTCTGGGGATACTTAAAATGCATAAATATATCTGTAAGCAATTTCTGGGTCCATTTTTAGGGCACAAAAATCAACAGCAGGCTCCTATAGGATTATAACTCAGGACAATAAGTTGGTAAAAATCTGTACTTAACATTTCCCATTGCATTAACTTTTATCTAGTATGAAAATCAAAAGGCCAGCACAGTGGTGTGAAATCATTCCCAAACTTTAATAAAACATGTCATCCGAGGCAAAAATAGACTACTTTCAGCAAGATATGAATGCATGTCTGTTACGGAAGAATAAGTAGGAGAGCTAGCTACCCATAGGTGTGATCATTGCCTATCGAAGGTCACTTAATGTGACAGTGACATTACAACCCAATGCTGAAAAGAGAAAAAGTGGTCATGGATGGACCATAGTCAGTAATAGAGTGCAAACATGATGCATTTATAGAGCATTGGTGAAGTTTCTTCTTGGTCTGTTCATTGTATAGTGTCTTAAAATAAAAATGTAAATATATGTAAATGAGAACATGTCGGCTCTCATCCTACAGTAAATTTCAATAGACACACCATCAGAGTTCATGCACTCATACTTGTGAGCTACAAATGTGCTAAGCCTACATTTTTGGTTGTGTTGCAGTGACCTAATCATTTATATCAGTAAGCTATCTGATGCACTGCATTTCAAAAGTCTTGAAGATGACAAAGTTCTTCATGCCAGGGTTTTTTATTTGACCATGTAGTTGATATAGTCCTATCTGGTCCCACTACTTAAGTACTTAATGAATTCAAGATATATGCCCGTGGATACTAAATACAACCATGGTAAATATTAGTGTATGAGAACATGTACAGATACTTCAGATGGCTTAATCTTTGGTATTGTAAGGATTAAGCTTTGACCTAATGCTGGTTTTCACATATGTCAGGGCATACAATGGTGCTGGGGTTCATTGTAATTCATTCTAGTCTTCTCAGTGACATATGGAACAAGTTGTTTTGAGTATGAGACTACTGCTGTGGACTCATTCCACTACATCATTATGTTCTATGTGCAAAAAAGTTTCACTTCTACAAAACATACAGGAATGCTGGGTTCATCTATTGAGTGACCCTCATTTAAGCACTTTATGTTCCTTCAAGTTCTGCTACCTTTATGAACAGTACACTTATCCAAGTACAAATTCAGACCATGATTTCAAGTTACTGAAATTTCATATTTTCATTCATTAAATGTTTATGTATTTTTTGCTCAAAGTTCAGTGTTGTGACTGATGGGACTTAATGTGAGTGTGTGTAATCAGATTTGTTGAATGAATGCATTAGGGATATTTGTAAGTGATGGTTTGGTAAAAGGAATATGAAAGGGTATATTTATTACCCAAAGCTTTGTTTTAGAAATACAACCTTACAGATCATTTAATTACACTCGCATGTATGCTTCTATAAAACTTTTTTTTATTGCCTTCAATAATTATTGATGTCTTCTCTTTGTAGAACCTGTATCATGACTAAAGCTACAAAAGGCAGTGGAAGACACACTAGTCTGCTGTTCATGTCCTGGAATGGAAGAAAACTCCTCAAAATACAAGTGTCACAAGAAATCATAGTTCCATGTAAACTGAGTATTGTGTGAATCCATTTTTCCTTCAGCATTGTTGATGGTAATGATTTCACAAATGTTGCTTCCTCTAGTAATATTTCTGTGATGTATATATTGCTTAAATAGTAAACATTCAATCCTTTACATTTTTGTTTAGTTACATGAATGTTGCTGTACCAATGTTTTCTCTTGCCCTAATGGCCTAGGTCAGTCACCTGGTAAAAAAAATAAAACATAAGCTAACTGCATTTATGCATGTGATAATAACCATTTTTAGCAATAAAGATTTGATTTCTGTCTGAAACCTGTGACTGACGTTTTATTTTTAGAGCTGCTCAATGTACTGTAAAATAAGAGTGAAATAAAAACACCCCATAAAGCATATAGCGTATGAGTACATATGCATTTCTTGCAGTGTGTCTGCCAATTGTGTACGTATTTATCACAATGTACTTCTATTAAGAATTTCTAAGGTTCACGTCCATGGAACATGTAACCCCTGTGTAATTTTTCTTGAAAAAATGTAACATTTTCATGAGGGCCGGATCAGAGAATGCGTTGTAGATCAGGTGCAAGTCCCCCTCGTAGTAAATGATATGAGATGTAGTGAAGGGATAGGGCCTTTAGTCTGCATAAGACATGTTTTATGCTTTATATTTTTTAAGTGAGGAACCTCTCTCTCAGTTGGTTTAACTGCCTGGTTAGGTACATGCAGAAAGGAGCATTGTACTCTATTATGGCCCTGATGAGGTCTGAGTAAAATGGCACTATGATGTCCTTTGATCTTGATGCCATGCCTTCACTTTACTTGAGCCACACAGGATTTCCTCACTACTGTAGCTACCTGGTTGTCAAAGTTTAAGTTACTATCTGGGTTCCTAAGTCCCTTACCATTCTTTTATACTGATCCCCACCAGGATCATCTTTCCAGTATTATAACATAGTTAAGTAGGGGTTTGAATCCTGCAATTGCTGAGTGTGTGTGTAATATTCATTGAGAGGAGCGCCCTTTTCGGAGACTGGGAAAAAAAACTTTAAAAGAGGTAAATTCCTCTTTGGCAACTCTGATGTCAGTATCCCACAAATAAAGCAGTGGAAATAAAAACACCCCATAAAGCATATAGCGTGTCGCATTAATGTGTATTTTTCTAGTATTATAACATAGTTAGGTAGGGGTTTGAATCCTGCAATTGCTATGTGTGTGTGGTTTCCTTTGAGAGGGGTGCCATTTTTTGAGACTAGGAACACATTAAAAGAATTAGATTCCACTTAGGCAAGTCTGATGTCAGTGTCTCACAAATACAGCAGTGGAAACCAAATTCCCGAATACAGCGTATTGCACGTTGTGTTAATGCGTATTTCTCTAATGTCATAACATAGTTAGGTAGGGGTTTGAATCCTGCAATTGCTGAGTGTGTGTGGGGCTGTATGTGAGTGTTTTCTTTTGAGTGGAGTGCCCATTTTGAAGACTGGGAAAACATATTAAAAGAGGTAAATTCCTCTTTGGCAAGTCTGATGATGTCAGTATCCCATAAATACAGCAGTGGAAATGTAAACACTTAGTAAAGCATATAGCGCATTGTATTAACATGTATCTTTCTAGTATTACAACATAGTTAGGTAGGGGTTTGAATCTTCCAAATGAGTGTGTGTGAGATTTCCTTAGAGAAGAGTGCCCTTTTTGGAGACTGGGAAAACACATCAAAAGAGGTAAATTCCTTTTTGGCAAGTCTGATGATGTAAGTACCCCACAAATACAGCAGTGGAAATAAAAACACCAATTTAAACATGTAGCGCGTTGTGTTAATGCATGTTTCTTCAGTAGCCTAACATAGTTTAGTAGGGGTTTGAATCTTGCAATTGCAGAGTGGGTGGGTGTGTGATTCTTTTCGAGAGGAGTGCCCATTTTGGAGACTGGGAAAACACATTAAAAGAGGTAAATTCCTCTTTGGCAAGTATGATGATGTCAGTATCCCACAAATACAGCAGTGGAAATGCAAACACCCAATAAAGCATATACCGCATTATGTTAACGTGTATCTTTTGAGTATTAAACATAGTTAGGTAGGGGTTTGAATCCTGCAATTGCTGAGTGTGTGTGTTATTTCCTTTGAGAGGAGTGCCCTTTTTGGAGACTGGGAAAACACATTAAAAGAGGTAAAGTCTAATTTGGCAAGTCTGATTATGTCAGTATCCCACAAATACAGCAGTGGAAAAAAAAAAACACCCAGTAACGCATATAGCACGTCGTGTTAATGTGTAATTCTCTGGTATCATAACATAGTTAGGTAGGGATTTGAATCCTACAATTGTTGAGTGTGTGTGTGTGGGGGGGGGGGTTGGTTGTGTGATTTCCTTTGAGAGGAGTGTCCTTTCTGGAGAATGGGAAAACACATTAAAAGAGGTAAAGTCTAATTTGGCAAGTCTGATGATGTCAGTATCCCACAAATACAGCAGTGGAAATGAAAACACCCAGTAAGGCATAGAGTTCATTGTGTTAAAGTGTATCTTTTTAATATCATAATATAGTTAGGTAAGGGTTTGAATCCTGCAATTGCTAAGTGTGTGTGTGTGTGTGATTTCCTTTAAGAGGAGTGCCCTTTTTGGAGACTGGGAAAACACATTAAAAGAGGTAAATTCCTCTTTGGCAAGTCTGATTATGTCAGTATCCCACAAATACAACAGTGGAAATAAAAACACTCAGTAATGCATGTAGCACGTCGTGTTAATGTGTATTTCTCTAGTATCATAACATAGTTAAATAGGGGTTTAAATCCTGCAATTGTTGACTGTGTGTGTGGGAGGAGTTGTGTGTGTGTGATTTCCTTTGAGAGGAGTGTCCATTTTGGAAACTGGGAAAACACATTAAAAGAAGTAAATTTCTCTTTGGCAAGTCTGATGATGTCAGTATCCCACAAATACAGCAGTGGAAATAAAAACACCCAGAAAAGCCAATAATGCATTGCGTTAACGCGTGTCTTTCTAGTATTATAACATATTTAGGTAGGGGTTTGAATCCAGCAATTGCTGTGGGGTGTGGGTGACTGCTTTTGAGAGGAGTGCCCTTTTTGGAGACTGGGAAAACACATTAAAATAGGTAAATTCCTCTTTGGCAAGTCTGATGATGTCAGTATCCCACAAATACAGCAGTGGAAATAAAAACACCCACTAAAGCATATAGCACATTCTGTTAACATGTATCTTTCTAGTATTATAACATAGTTAGGTAGGGTTTGAATTCTCCAATTGTTGTGGGGGTGTATGCATGTGTGTGACTTCTTTTGAGAGGAGTGCCCTTTTTGGAGACAAGGAACACATTAAAAGAATTAGATTACACTTTGGCAAGTCTGATGATGTCAATATCCCACAAATAGAGCAGTGGAAACTAAATTCCTCAGTAAAGTATATAGTGCGTTGTGATAATGCATATTTCTCTAGTATTATAACGTAGTTAAGTGGTGGTTTGATTGCTAAGTGCGTGTGTAATTTCCTTTCAGAGTACCACCATTTTTTGATGACTGGAAAAACACATTAAAAGAGGTAAATTCATCTTTGGCAAGTCTGATGATGTCAGTATCCCACAAATACAGCAGTGGAAATACAAACACCTCATAAGGCATATAGTGCATTGTGTTAATGTGTATCTTTTGAGTACTGAAATATTGATAGGTAGGGGTTTGAATCCTGCAATTGCTAACTGTGTGTATGATTTCCTTTGAGAAGAGTGCCATTTTTGGAGAAAAAGCATATAGCGCGTCATGTTAATGCATGTCATTTTAGTATCATAACATAGTTAAGTAGGGGTTTGAATCTTGCAATTGCAGAGTGTGTTTGTGTGGGGTGTGTGTGTGATTTCCTTTGGGAAGAGTCCTCATTTGGACGACTGGGAAAACACATTAAAAGAGGTAAATTCCTGTTAGGCAAGTCTGATGATGTCAGTATCCCACAAATACAGCAGTGGAAATATAAACACCCAATAAAACACATGGCGTGTTGTGTTAATGTGTATTTTTCTAGTATTATAACATAGTTAGGTAGGGGTTTGAATCCTGCAATTGTTGAGTGTGTGTGAGATTTCATTTGAGAGGAGTGCCCTTTTTGGAGACTGGGAAAACACATTAAAAGAGGTAAAGTCTTCTTTGGCAAGTCTGATGATGTCAGTATCCCACAAATACAGCAGTGGAAAGAAAAACACCCAATAAAGCATATATAGTGTGTCGTGTTAATGTGTATTTTTCTAGTATTATAATATAGTTAGGTAGGGGTTTGAATCCTGCAATTGCTGTGTGTGTGTGTGGTTTCCTTTGAGAAGGGTGCCATTTTTGGAGACTAGGAACACATTAAAATAATTAAATTCCACTTAGGCAAGTCTGATGATGTCAGTGTCTCACAAATACAGCAGTGGAAACCGAATTCCCCACTACAGTGTATAGTACATTGTGTTAATGCATATTTCTCTAATGTCATAACATAGTTAGGTAGGGGTTTGATTCCTGCAATTGCTGAGGGGGTGTATGTGTGTGTTTTCTTTTGAGTGGAGTGCCCATTTTGAAGACAGGGAAAACATATTAAAAGAGGTAAATTCCTCTTTGGCAAGTCTGATGATGTCAGTATCCCACAAATACAGCAGTGGAAATGTAAACACCCCATAAAGCATATAGCGCGTTGTATTAACATGCATCTTTTTAGTATTACAACATAGTTAGGTAGGGGTTTGTATCTTCCAATTGAGTGTGTGTGATATTTCCTTTGAGAGGAGTGCCCTTTTTGGAGACTGGGAAAACACATCAAAAGAGGTAAATTCCTCTTTGGCAAGTCTGATGATGTCAGTATCCCACAAATACAGCAGTGGAAAAAAAAGCACCCAGTAAAGCATAGAGCGTGTTGTGTTAACGTGTATCTTTCTAATATTATAACATAGTTAGGTAGGGATTTGGATCCTGCAATTGCTGAGTGTGTGTGTGATTTCCTTTGAGAGGAGTGCCCTTTTTGGAGACTAGGAATATTAAAATAATTAGATTCCACTTTGGCAAGTCTGATGGTGTCAGTATCCAACAAATACA
This sequence comes from Protopterus annectens, assembly GCF_019279795.1. NCBI lineage: Eukaryota > Metazoa > Chordata > Ceratodontiformes > Protopteridae > Protopterus > Protopterus annectens. The sequence goes on from NC_056750.1 coordinate 686,765,800, forward strand.
GCAGTGGAAATTGGACACCCCAATAAAGCACATAGCGTTCTGGTAATGCGTATCTCTCTAATATCATAACATAGTTGGGTAAGGGTTTGAATCCTGTAATTACGAAGTGTGTGTGTCATTTCCTTTGAGAGAAGTGCCCTTTTTGGAGACTGAGAAAACACATTAAAAGATGTAAATTCCTCTTTGGCAAATCTGATGATATCAGTATCCCACAAATACAGCAGTAGAAATCAAAACACCCATTAACGCATATAGCACATTGTGTTAATGCGTGTCTTTTTTAGTATCATAACATAGTTAGGTAGGGGTTTGAATCTTGCAATTGCTGAGCATGTGTCTGATTGCTTTTGATAGGAGTTCCCATTTTGGAGACTGGGAAAACACATTAAAATAGGTAAATTCCTGTTTGGCAAGTCTGATGATGCCAGTATCCCACAAATACAGCAGTGGAAATAAAAACACCCACTAAAGCATATAGCGCATTCTGTTAACATGTATCTTTCTAGTATTATAACATAGTTATGTAGGGTTTGAATTCTCCAATTGTTGTGGGGGTGTATGCGTGTATGTGACTTCTTTTGAGAGGAGTGCCCTTTTGGAGACTAGGAACACATTAAATGAATTAGATTACACTTTGGCAAGTCTGATGATGTCAATATCCCACAAATACAGCAGTGGAAATGTAAACACCCCCCATAAAGCATATAGCGCATTGTATTAACATGCATCTTTTTAGTATTACAACATAGTTAGGTAGGGGTTTGAATCTTCCAATTGAGTGTGTATGAGATTTCCTTAGAAAAGAGTGCCCTTTTTGGAGACTGGGATAACACATCAAAAGAGGTAAATTCCTCTTTGGCAAGTCTGATGATGTCAGTATCCCACAAATACAGCAGTGGAAACTAAAATCCCCATTAAAGCATACAGTGCGTTGTTATAATGCGAATTTCTCTAGTATCATAATGTAGTTAGGTGGGGGTTTGATTCCTGCAATTGCTAAGTATGTGTTTAATTTTCTTTGAGAGGAGTGCCCTTTTTGGAGACTGGTAAAACACATTAAAAGAGGTAAATTCCTCTTTGGCAAGTCTGATGATGTCAGTATCCCACAAATACAGCAGTGGAAATAAAAACACCAATTGAAGCATAAAGTGCATTATTTTAATGCATGTCTCTCTAGTATCATAACATAGTTAGGTAGGGGTTTGAATCTTGCAATTGCTGAGAGTGGGTGTGATTTCCATTGAGAGGAGTGTCCATTTTGGAGACTGGGAAAACACATTAAAAGAAGTAAATTTCTCTTTGGCAAGTCTGATGATGTCAGTATCCCACAAATAAAGCAGTGGAAATAAAAGCACCTCTTAAAGCATATAGCACATTGTGTTAATGTGTGTCTCTTTAGTATCATAACACAGTTAGGTAGGGGTTTGAATCTTGCAATTGCTGAGCGTGTGTCTGATTGCTTTTGATAGGAGTTCCCATTTTGGAGATTGGGAAAACACATTAAAATATGTAAATTCCTCTTTGGCAAGTCTGATGATGTCAGTATCCCACAAATACAGCAGTGGAAATAAAAACACCCACTAAAGCATATAGCGCATTCTGTTAACATGTATCTTTCTAGTATTATAACATAGTTAGGTAGGGTTTGAATTCTCCAATTGTTGTGGGGGTGTATGCGTGTGTGTGACTTCTTTTGAGAGGAGTGCCCTTTTTGGAGACTAGGAACACATTAAAAGAATTAGATTACACTTTGGCAAGTCTGATGATGTCAATATCCCACAAATACAGCAGTGGAAACTAAATTCCTCAGTAAAGTATATAGTGCGTTGTGATAATGCATATTTCTCTAGTATTATAACGTAGTTAACTGGTGGTTTGATTCTTGCAATTGCTAAGTGTGTGTGTAATTTCCTTTCAGAGTACCACCATTTTTTGATGACTGGAAAAACACATTAAAAGAGGTAAATTCATCTTTGGCAAGTCTGATGATGTCAGTATCCCACAAATACAGCAATGGAAATATAAACACCCAATAAAACACATGGCGTGTTGTGTTAATGTGTATTTTTCTAGTATTATAACATAGTTAGGTAGGGGTTTGAATCCTGCAATTGTTGAATGTGTGTGAGATTTCATTTGAGAGGATTGCCCTTTTTGGAGACTGGGAAAACACATTAAAAGAGGTAAAGTCTTCTTTGGCAAGTCTGATGATGTCAGTATCCCACAAATACAGCAGTGGAAAGAAGAACACCCAATAAAGCATATATAGTGTGTCGTGTTAATGTGTATTTTTCTAGTATTATAACATAGTTAGGTAGGGGTTTGAATCCTGCAATTGCTATGTGTGTGTGTGTGTGGTTTCCTTTGAGAAGGGTGCCATTTTTGGAGACTAGGAACACATTAAAAGAATTAGATTCCACTTAGGCAAGTCTGATGATGTCAGTGTCTCACAAATACAGCAGTGGAAACCAAATCCCCAAATACAGTGTATAGCACATTGTGTTAATGCATATTTCTCTAATGTCATAACATAGTTAGGTAGGGGTTTGCATCCTGCAATTGCTGAGTGTGTGAGGGGGTGTATGTGTGTGTTTTCTTTTGAGTGGAGTGCCCATTTTGAAGACAGGGAAAACATATTAAAAGAGGTAAATTCCTCTTTGGCAAGTCTGATGATGTCAGTATCCCACAAATACAGCAGTGGAAATGTAAACATCCCATAAAGCATATAGCGCGTTGTATTAACATGCATCTTTTTAGTATTACAACATAGTTAGGTAGGGGTTTGAATCTTCCAATTGACTGTGTGTGAGATTTCCTTAGAGAAGAGTGCCCTTTTTGGAGACTGGGAAAACACATCAAAAGAGGTAAATTCCTCTTTGGCAAGTCTGATGATGTCAGTATCCCACAAATACAGCAGTGGAAACTGAATTCCCCATTAAAGCATATAGTGCGTTGTGATAATGCGTATTTCTCTAGTATCATAACATAGTTAAGTGGGGGTTTGATTCCTGCAATTGCTAAGTATGTGTGTAGTTTTCTTCGAGAGGAGTGCCCTTTTTGGAGACTGGTAAAACACATTAAAAGAGGTAAATACCTCTTTGGCAAGTGTGATGATGTCAGTATCCCACAAATACAGCAGTGGAAAAAAAGCACCCAGTAAAGCATAGAGCGTGTTGTGTTAACGTGTATCTTTCTAATATTATAACATAGTTAGGTAGGGATTTGGATCCATTCAATCGCTGAGTGTGTGTGTGATTTCCTTTGAGAGGAGTGTCCTTTTTTGAGACTGGGAAAACACATTAAAAGAGGTTCCTCTTTGGCAAGTCTGATGCTGTCAGTATCCCACAAATACAGCAGTGGAAATGAAAACACCCAATCAAGCATATAGCGTGTTGTATTAACGTGTATCTTTCTAGTATTATAAAATAGTTACTTAGGAGTTTGAATCCTGCAATTGCTTTGCGTGTGTGACTTCCTTTGAGAAGAGTGCCCTTTTTGGAGACTAGGAACATATTAAAGTAATTAGATTCCACTTTGGCAAGTCTGATGGTGTCAGTATCCCACAAATACAGCAGTGGAAATTGAACACCCCAATAAAGCACATAGCACGTTGTGGTAATGCGTATCTCTCTAGTATCATAACATAATTAGGTAAGGGTTTGAATCCTGTAATTACGAAGTGTGTGTGTCATTTCCTTTGAGAGAAGTGCCCTTTTTGGAGACTGGGAAAACACATTAAAAGAGGTAAATTCCTCTTTGGCAAGTGTGATGATGTCAGTATCTCACAAATACAGCAGTAGAAATAAAAACACCACTTAAAGCATATGGCATATTGTGTTAATGCGTGTCTCTTTAGTGTAATAAAATAGTTAGGTAGGGGTTTGAATCTTGCAATTGCTGAGCGTGTGTCTGATTGCTTTTGATAGGAGTTCCCATTTTGGAGACTGGGAAAACACATTAAAATAGGTAAATTCCTCTTTGGCAAGTCTGATGATGTCAGTATCCCACAAATACAGCAGTGGAAATAAAAACACCCACTAAAGCATATAGCACATTCTGTTAACATGTATCTTTCTATTATTATAACATAGGTAGGGTTTGAATTCTCCAATTGTTGTGGGGGTGTATGCGTGTTTGAGACTTCTTTTGAGAGAAGTGCCATTTTTGGAGACTAGGAACACATTAAAAGAGGTAAATTCTTTGGCAAGTCTGATGATGTCAGTATCCCACGAATACAGCAGTGGAAAGAAAAACACCCAATAAAGCATATATAGTGTGTCGTGTTAATGTGTATTTTTCTAGTATTATAACATAGTTAGGTAGGGGTTTGAATCCTGCAATTGCTATGTTTGTGTGTGTGTGTGTGTGTGTGGTTTCCTTTGAGAAGGGTGCCATTTTTGGAGACTAGGAACACATTAAAAGAATTAGATTCCACTTAGGCAAGTCTGATGATGTCAGTGTCTCACAAATACAGCAGTGGAAACCAAATTCCCCAATACAGCGTATAGCACATTGTGTTGATGCATATTTCCCTAATGTCATAACATAGTTAGGTATGGGTTTGAATCCTGCAATTGGTGAGGGGGTGTATGTGTGTGTTTTCTTTTGAGTGGAGTGCCCATTTTGAAGACAGGGAAAACATATTAAAAGAGGTAAATTCCTCTTTGGCAAGTCTGATGATGTCAGTATCCCACAAATACAGCAGTGGAAAAAAAAAGCACCCAGTAAAGCATAGAGCGTGTTGTGTTAACGTGTATCTTTCTAATATTATAACATAGTTAGGTAGGGATTTGGATCCTGCAATTGCTGAGTGTGTGTGTGATTTCCTTTGAGAGGAGTGTCCTTTTTGGAGATTGGGAAAACACATTAAAAGAGGTTCCTCTTTGGCAAGTCTGATGCTGTCAGTATCCCACAAATACAGCAGTGGAAATGAAAACACCCAATCAAGCATATAGCGTGTTGTATTAACGTGCATCTTTCTAGTATTAGAAAATAGTTACGTAGGAGTTTGAATCCTGCAATTGCTTTGTATGTGTGCCTTCTTTTGAGAAGAGTACCCTTTTTGGAGACTAGGAACATATTAAAATAATTAGATTCCACTTTGGCAAGTCTGATGGTGTCAGTATCCCACAAATACAGCAGTGGAAATTGGACACGCCAATAAAGCACATAACGCGTTGTGGTAATGCTTATCTCTCTAATATCATAACATAGTTAGGCAAGGGTTTGAATCTTGTAATTACAAAGTGTGTGTGTCATTTCCTTTGAGAGAAGTGCCCTTTTTGGAGACTGGGAAAACACATTAAAAGATGTAAATTCCTCTTTGGCAAATCTGATGATATCAGTATCCCACAAATACAGCAGTGGAAATGAAAGTCCCCCCGTAAAGCATATAGAGCATTGTGTTACCATGTATCTTTTGAGTATTATAACATAGTTAGGTAGGGGTTTGAATCCTGCAATTGCAGAGTGTGTGTGTGATTTCCTTTGAGAGGAATGCCGTTTTTGGAGACTAGGAACACATTAAAAGAATTAGATTCCACTTTGGCAAGTCTGATGTCAGTATCCCACAAATAAAGCAGTGGAAATACAAACACCCAGTAAAGCATTGTGTTAATGTGTATTTTTCTACTATCATAACATAGTTAGATAAGGGTTTGAATCCTGCAATTGCTGTGTGTATGATTATGTTTGAAAGGAGTGCCCTTTTTGGAGACTGGGAAAACACATTAAAAGATGTAAATTCCTCTTTGGCAAATCTGATGATATCAGTATCCCACAAATACAGCAGTAGAAATAAAAACACCCATTAAAGCATATGGCATATTGTGTTAATGCGTGTCTCTTTAGTGTCATAAAATAGTTAGGTAGGGGTTTGAATCTTGCAATTGCTGAGCGTGTGTCTGATTGCTTTTGATAGGAGTTCCCATTTTGGAGACTGGGAAAACACATTAAAATAGGTAAATTCCTCTTTGGCAAGTCTGATGATGTCAGTATCCCACAAATACAGCAGTGGAAATAAAAACACCCACTAAAGCATATAGCGCATTCTGTTAACATGTATCTTTCTATTATTATAACATAGGTAGGGTTTGAATTCTCCAATTGTTGTGGGGGTGTATGCGTGTGTGAGACTTCTTTTGAGAGAAGTGCCATTTTTGGAGACTATAAACACATTAAAAGAGGTAAATTCTTTGGCAAGTCTGATGATGTCAGTATTCCACGAATACAGCAGTGGAAAGAAAAACACCCAATAAAGCATATATAGTGTGTCGTGTTAATGTGTATTTTTCTAGTATTATAACATAGTTAGGTAGGGGTTTGAATCCTGCAATTGCTATGTGTGTGTGTGTGTGTGTGTGGTTTCCTTTGAGAAGGGTGCCATTTTTGGAGAGTAGGAACACATTAAAAGAATTAGAGTCCACTTAGGCAAGTCTGATGATGTCAGTGTCTCACAAATACAGCAGTGGAAACCAAATTCCCCCATACAGCGTATAGCACATTGTGTTGATGCATATTTCTCTAATGTCATAACATAGTTAGGTATGGGTTTGAATCCTGCAATTGGTGAGGGGGTGTATGTGTGTGTTTTCTTTTGAGTGGAGTGCCCATTTTGAAGACAGGGAAAACATATTAAAAGAGGTAAATTCCTCTTTGGCAAGTCTGATGATGTCAGTATCCCACAAATACAGCAGTGGAAAAGTAAACACCCCATACAGCATATAGCGCGTTGTATTAACATGCATCTTTTTAGTATTACAACATGGTTAGGTAGGGGTTTGAATCTTCCAATTGATTGTGTGTGAGATTTCCTTAGAGAAGAGTGCTCTTTTTGGAGACTGGTAAAACACATCAAAAGAGGTAAATTCCTCTTTGGCAAGTCTGATGATGTCAGTATCCCACAAATACAGCAGTGGAAAAAAAAGCACCCAGTAAAGCATAGAGCGTGTTGTGTTAACGTGTATCTTTCTAATATTATAACATAGTTAGGTAGGGATTTGGCTCCTGCAATTGCTGAGTGTGTGTGTGATTTCCTTTGAGAGGAGTGTCCTTTTTGGAGACTGGGAAAACACATTAAAATATCTAAATTCCTCTTTGGCAAATCTGATGATATCAGTATCCCACAAATGCAGCAGTAGAAATAAAAACACCCATTAAAGCATAGAGCACATTGTGTTAATGCGTGTCTCTTTAGTATCATAACATAGTTAGGTAGGGGTTTGAATCTTGCAATTGCTGAGCGTGTGTCTGATTGCTTTTGATAGGAGTTCCCATTTTGGAGACTGGGAAAACACATTAAAATAGGTAAATTCCTCTTTGGCAAGTCTGATGATGTCAGTATCCCACAAATACAGCAGTGGAAATAAAAACACCCACTAAAGCATATAGCACATTCTGTTAACATGTATCTTTCTAGTATTATAACATAGTTAGGTAGGGTTTGAATTCTCCAATTGTTGTGGGGGTGTATGCGTGTGTGTGACTTCTTTTGAGAGGAGTGCCCTTTTTGGAGACTAGGAACACATTAAAAGAATTAGATTACACTTTGGCAAGTCTGATGATGTCAATATCCCACAAATACAGCAGTGGAAACTAAATTCCTCAGTAAAGCATATAGTGCGTTGTGGTAATGCATATTTCTCTAGTATTATAACGTAGTTAAGTGGTGGTTTGATTCCTGCAATTGCTAAGTGTGTGTGTAATTTCCTTTCAGAGTACCACCATTTTTAGATGACTGGAAAAACACATTAAAAGAGGTAAATTCATCTTTGGCAAGTCTGATGATGTCAGTATCCCACAAATACAGCAGTGGAAATACAAACACCCCGTAAGGCATATAGCGCATTGTGTTAACGTGTATCTTTTGAGTACTAAAATATAGATAGATAGGGGTTTGAATCCTGCAATTGCTAACTGTGTGTATGATTTCCTTTGTGAAAAGTGCCCTTTTTGGATAAAAAGCATATAGCGCGTCATGTTAATGCGTGTCTTTTTAGTATCATAACATAGTTAAGTAGGGGGTTGAATCTTGCAATTGCTGAGTGTGTTTGTGTGGGGTGTGTGTGTGATTTCCTTTGAGAGAGTCCTCATTTGGATGACTGGGAAAACACATTAAAAGAGGTAAATTCCTGTTAGGCAAGTCTGATGATGTCAGTATCCCACAAATACAGCAGTGGAAATATAAGCACCCAATCAAACACATGGCGTATTGTGTTAATGTGTATTTTTCTAGTATTATAACATAGTTAGGTAGGGGTTTGAATCCTGCAATTGTTGAGTGTGTGTGAGATTTCCTTTGAGAGGAGTGCCCTTTTTGCAGACTGGGAAAACACATTAAAAGAGGTAAATTCTTCTTTGGCAAGTCTGATGATGTCAGTATCCCACAAATACAGCAGTGGAAAGAAAAACACCCAATAAAGCATATATAGTGTGTCGTGTTAATGTGTATTTTTCTAGTATTATAACATAGTTAGGTAGGGGTTTGAATCCGGCAATTGCTATGTGTGTGTGTGTGTGTGTGGTTTCCTTTGAGAAGGGTGCCATTTTTGGAGACTAGGAACACATTAAAAGAATTAGATTCCACTTAGGCAAGTCTGAAGATGTCAGTGTCTCACAAATACAGCAGTGGAAACCAAATTCTCCACTACAGTGTATAGCACATTGTGTTAATGCATATGTCTCTAATGTCATAACATAGTTAGGTAGGGGTTTGAATCCTGCAATTGCTGAGGGGGTGGATGTGTGTGTTTTCTTTTGAGTGGAGTGCCCATTTTGAAGACAGGGAAAACATATTAAAAGAGGTAAATTCCTCTTTGGCAAGTCTGATGATGTCAGTATCCCACAAATACAGCAGTGGAAACTGAATTCCCCAGTATTAAAGCATATAGTGCGTTGTGATAATGCGTATTTCTCTAGTATCATCACGTAGTTAGGTGGGGGTTTGATTCCTGCAATTGCTAAGTATGTGTTTAATTTTCTTTGAGAGGAGTGCCCTTTTTGGAGACTGGCAAAACACATTAAAAGAGGTAAATTCCTCTTTGGCAAGTCTGATGATGTCAGTATCCCACAAATACAGCAGTGGAAACCGAATTTCCCAATACAGTGTATAGCACATTGTGTTAATGCATATTTCTCTAATGTCATAACATAGTTAGGTAGGGGTTTGAATCCTGCAATTGGTGAGGGGGTGGATGTGTGTGTTTTCTTTTGAGTGGAGTGCCCATTTTGAAGACAGGGAAAACATATTAAAAGAGGTAAATTCCTCTTTGGCAAGTCTGATGATGTCAGTATCCCACAAATACAGCAGTGGAAAAAAAAGCACCCAGTAAAGCATAGAGCGTGTTGTGTTAACGTGTATCTTTCTAATATTATAACATAGTTAGGTAGGGATTTGGATCCTGCAATTGCTGAGTGTGTGTGTGATTTCCTTTGAGAGGAGTGTCCTTTTTGGAGATTGGGAAAACACATTAAAAGAGGTTCCTCTTTGGCAAGTCTGATGCTGTCAGTATCCCACAAATACAGCAGTGGAAATGAAAACACCCAATCAAGCATATAGCGTGTTGTATTAACGTGCATCTTTCTAGTATTAGAAAATAGTTACGTAGGAGTTTGAATCCTGCAATTGCTTTGTATGTGTGACTTCCTTTGAGAAGAGTACCCTTTTTGGAGACTAGGAACATATTAAAATAATTAGATTCCACTTTGGCAAGTCTGATGGTGTCAGTATCCCACAAATACAGCAGTGGAAATTGGACACTCCAATAAAGCACATAACGCGTTGTGGTAATGCTTATCTCTCTAATATCATAACATAGTTAGGTAAGGGTTTGAATCCTGTAATTACAAAGTGTGTGTGTCATTTCCTTTGAGAGAAGTGCCCTTTTTGGAGACTGGGAAAACACATTAAAAGATGTAAATTCCTCTTTGGCAAATCTGATGATATCAGTATCCCACAAATACAGCAGTGGAAATGAAAGTCCCCCCGTAAAGCATATAGAGCGTTGTGTTACCATGTATCTTTTGAGTATTATAACAGAGTTAGGTAGGGGTTTGAATCCTGCAATTGCAGAGTGTGTGTGTGATTTCCTTTGAGAGGAATGCCGTTTTTGGAGACTAGGAACACATTAAAAGAATTAGATTCCACTTTGGCAAGTCTGATGTCAGTATCCCACAAATAAAGCAGTGGAAATACAAACACCCAGTAAAGCATCTAGTGCGTTGTGTTAATGTGTATTTTTCTACTATCATAACATAGTTAGATAAGGGTTTGAATCCTGCAATTGCTGTGTGTATGATTTCATTTGAAAGGAGTGCCCTTTTTGGAGACTGGGAAAACACATTAAAAGAGGTAAATTCCTCTTTGGCAAGTCTGATGATGTCAGTGGAAATAAAAACACCCACTAAAGCATATACCGCATTCTGTTAACACGTATCTTTCTAGTATTATAACACATTAAAAGAATTAGATTCCACTTTGGCAAGTTTGATGATGTCAGTATCCCACAAATACAGCAGAGGAAATGCAAACACTCAGTAAAGCATGTAGCGTGTCGTGTAAATGTGTATTCTTCTAATATCATAACATAGTTAGGCAAGGGTTTGAATCCTGCAATTGCTGTGTGTGTGTGTGTGTGTGTGTGTGTGTGTGATTTCTTTTGAGAGGAGTGCTCTTTTTTTGAGACTAGGAACAAATTAAAAGAGGTAAATTCCTCTTTGGCAAGTCTGATGATGTCAGTATCCCACAAATACAGCAGTGAAAATTCCTCACTAAAGCATTTACTGCTTTGTCTTAATGTGTACCTCTCTAGTATCATAACATAGTTAAGTAGGGGTTTGAATCCTGCAATTGCTAACTGTGTGTATGATTTCCTTTGAGAAGAGTGCCCTTTTTGGAGACTGGGAAACCACATTAAATAGGTAAATTCCTCTTTGGCAAGTCTGATGATGTCAGTATCCCTCAAATACAGCAGTGGAAACAGAATTCCCCAGTAAAGCAAATAGTGCATTGTGTTAATGGGAATCTCTTTAAAATCATAACATAGTTAGTCAGGGGTTTGAGTGCTGCAATTGTTCAGTATGTGTGTAATTTTATTTAAGAGAAGTGCCCTTTTTCGAGAGTGGGAAAAACACATTAAAAGAGGTAGATTCCTCTATGGCAAGTCTGATGATGTCACTATCCCACAAATACAGCAGTGGAAATGAAAGCACCCAGTAAAGCATATATTGTGTTGCGTTAACGTGTATCTTTCTACTATTATAACATAGTTAGGTAGGGATTTGAATCGTACAATTACTGAGTGTGCGTGTGATTTCCTTTGAGAGGAGTGCCCTTTTTGGAGACTGGGAAAACACATCAAAAGAGGTAAATTCCTCTTTGGCAAGTCTGATGATGTCAGTACCCCACAAATACAGCAGTGGAAACCAAATCACCAATTAAAAAATGTAGCACATTGTGTTAATGCATGTTTCTTCAGTAGCCTAACATAGTTTAGTAGGGGTTTGAATCTTGCAATTGCAGAGTGGGTGTGTGCTTCTTTTCGAGAGGAGTGCCCTTTTTGGAGACTGGGAAAACACATTAAAAGAGGTAAATTCCTCTTTGGCAAGTCTGATGATGTCAGTATCCCACAAATACAGCAGTGGAAATGAAAGTCCCCCCGTAAAGCGTATAGAGTATTGTGTTACCATGTATCTTTTGAGTATTATAACATAGTTAGGTAGGGGTTTGAATCCTGCAATTGCAGAGTGTGTGTGTGACTTCCTTTGAGAGGAGTGCCCTTTTTGGAGACTGGTAAAACACATTAAATGAGATAAATTCCTCTTTGGCAAGTCTGATGATGTCAGTATCCCACAAATACAACAGTGAAAATAAAAACACTCAGTAATGCATATAGCACGTCGTGTTAATGTGTATTTCTCTAGTATCATAACATAGTTAAATAGGGGTTTAAATCCTGCAATTGTTGACTGTGTGTGTGGGAGGGGTTGTGTGTGTGATTTCCTTTGAGAGGAGTGTCCATTTTGGAGACTGGGAAAACACATTAAAAGAAGTAAATTTCTCTTTGGCAAGTCTGATGATGTCAGTATCCGACAAATACAGCAGTGGAAATAAAAACACCCAGTAAAGCCAATAATGCATTGCGTTAACGTGTGTCTTTCTAGTATTATAACATAGTTAGGTAGGGGTTTGAATCCAGCAATTGCTGTGGGGTGTGGTTGACTTCTTTTGAGAGGAGTGCCCTTTTTGGAGACTGGGAAAACATATTAAAAGATGTAAATTCCTCTTTGGCAAATCTGATGATATCAGTATCCCACAAATACAGCAGTAGAAATCAAAACACCCATTAAAGCATATAGCACATTCTGTTAATCCGTGTCTCTTTAGTATCATAACATAGTTAGGCAGGGGTTTGAATCTTGCAATTGCTGAGCGTGTGTCTGTTTGCTTTTGATAGGAGTTCCCATTTTGGAGACTGGGAAAACACATTAAAATAGGTAAATTCCTCTTTGGCAAGTCTGATGATGTTAGTATCCCACAAATACAGCAGTGGAAATAAAAACACCCACTAAAGCATATAGCGCATTCTGTTAACATGTATCTTTCTAGTATTATAACATAGTTAGGCAGGGTTTGAATTCTCCAATTGTTGTGGGGGTGTATGCGTGTGTGTGACTTCTTTTGAGAGGAGTGCCCTTTTTGGAGACTAGGAACACATTAAAACAATTAGATTACACTTTGGCAAGTCTGATGGTGTCAATATCCCACAAATACAGCAGTGGAAACTAAATTCCTCAGTAAAGCATATAGTGTGTTGTGGTAATGCGTATTTCTCTAGTATTATAACGTAGTTAAGTGGTGGTTTGATTCCTGCAATTGCTAACTGTGTGTGTAATTTCCTTTCAGAGTACCACCATTTTTTGATGACTGGAAAACACATTAAAAGAGGTAAATTCATCTTTGGCAAGTCTGATGATGTCAGCATCCCACAAATACAGCAGTGGAAATACAAACACCCCGTAAGGCATATAGCGCATTGCGTTAACGTGTATCTTTTGAGTACTAAAATATAGATAGGTAGGGGTTTGAATCCTGCAATTGCTATGTGTGTGTGTGTGTGTGTGTGGTTTCCTTTGAGAAGGGTGCCATTTTTGGAGACTAGGAACACATTAAAAGAATTAGATTCCACTTAGGCAAGTCTGATGATGTCAGTGTCTCACAAATACAGCAGTGGAAACCGAATTCCCCACTACAGTGTATAGCACATTGTGTTAATGCATATTTCTCTAATGTCATAACATAGTTAGGTAGGGGTTTGAATCCTGCAATTGCTGAGGGGGTGTATGTGTGTGTTTTCTTTTGAGTGGAGTGCCCATTTTGAAGACAGGGAAAACATATTAAAAGAGGTAAATTCCTCTTTGGCAAGTCTGATGATGTCAGTATCCCACAAATACACCAGTGGAAATGTAAACACCCCATAAAGCATATAGCGCGTTATATTAACATGCATCTTTTTAGTATTACAACATAGTTAGGTAGGGGTTTGAATCTTCCAATTGAGTGTGTGTGAGATTAGAGAAGAGTGCCCTTTTTGGAGACTGGGAAAACACATCAAAAGAGGTAAATTCCTCTTTGGCAAGTCTGATGATGTCAGTATCCCACAAATACAGCAGTGGAAAAAAAAGCACCCAGTAAAGCATAGAGCGTGTTGTGTTAATGTGTATCTTTCTAATATTATAACATAGTTAGGTAGGGATTTGGATCCTCCAATTGCTGAGTGTGTGTGTGATTTCCTTTGAGAGGAGTGTCCTTTTTGGAGACTGGGAAAACACATTAAAAGAGGTTCCTCTTTGGCAAGTCTGATGATGTCAGTATCCCACAAATACAGCAGTGGAAATGAAAACACCCAATCAAGCATATAGCGTGTTGTATTAACGTGTATCTTTCTAGTATTATAAAATAGTTACGTAGGAGTTTGAATCCTGCAATTGCTTTGTGTGTGTGACTTCCTTTGAGAAGAGTGCCCTTTTTGGAGACTAGGAACATATTAAAATAATTAGATTCCACTTTGGCAAGTCTGATGGTGTCAGTATCCCACAAATACAGCAGTGGAAATTGGACACCCCAATAAAGCACATAGCGCGTTGTGGTAATGCTTATCTCTCTAATATCATAACATAGTTAGGTAAGGGTTTGAATCCTGTAATTATGAAGTGTGTGTGTCATTTCCTTTGAGAGAAGTGCCCTTTTTGGAGACTGGGAAAACACATTAAAAGATGTAAATTCCTCTTTGGCAAATCTGATGTAATCAGTATCCCACAAATACAGCAGTGGAAATGAACGTCCCTCCGTAAAGCATATAGAGCGTTGTGTTACCGTGTATCTTTTGAGTATTATAACATAGTTAGGTAGGGGTTTGAATCCTGCATTTGAGAGGAATGCCGTTTTTGGAGACTAGGAACACATTAAAAGAATTAGATTCCACTTTTGGTAAGTCTGATGTCAGTATCCCACAAATAAAGCAGTGGAAATACAAACACCCAGTAAAGCATCTAGTGCGTTGTGTTAATGTGTATTTTTCTACTATCATAACATAGTTAGATAAGGGTTTGAATCCTGCAATTGCTGTGTGTATGATTTCTTTTGAAAGGAGTGCCCTTTTTGGAGACTGGGAAAACACATTAAAAGAGGTAAATTCCTCTTTGGCAAGTCTGATGATGTCAGTGGAAATAAAAACACCCACCAAAGCATATACCACATTCTGTTAACACGTATCTTTCTAGTATTATAACACATTAAAAGAATTAGATTCCACTTTGGCAAGTCTGATGATGTCAGTATCCCACAAATACAGCAGAGGAAATGCAAACACCCAGTAAAGCATGTAGCGTGTCGTGTTAATGTGTATTTTTCTAGTATCATAACATAGTTAGGCAAGGGTTTGTATCCTGCAATTGCTGTGTGCGTGTGATTTCTTTTGAGAGGAGTGCTCTTTTTTTGAGACTAGGAACACATTAAAAGAGGTAAATTCCTCTTTGGCAAGTCTGATGATGTCAGTATCCCACAAATACAGCAGTGAAAATTCCTCAATAAAGCATTTACTGCATTGTCTTAATGTATACCTCTTTAGTATCATAACATAGTTAAGTAGGGGTTTGAATCCTGCAATTGCTAACTGTGTGTATGATTTCCTTTGAGAAGAGTGCCCTTTTTGGAGACTGGGAAACCACATTAAAATAGGTAAATTCCTCTTTGGCAAGTCTGATGATGTCAGTATCCCTCAAATACAGCAGTGGAAACAGAATTCCCCAGTAAAGCAGATAGTGCATTGTTTTAATGGGAATCTCTTTAAAATCATAACATAGTTAGGAAAGGGTTTGAGTGCTGCAATTGTTCAGTGCGTGTGTAATTTCATTTAAGAGAAGTGCCCTTTTTCGAGACTTGGAAAAACACATTAAAAGAGGTAAATTCCTCTATGGCAAGTCTGATGATGTCACTATCCCATAAATACAGCAGTGAAAATGAAAACACCCAGTAAAGCATATATTGCGTTGTGTTAGCGTGTATCTTTCTACTATTATAACATAGTTAGATAGGGATTTGAATCGTACAATTACTGAGTGTGCGTGTGATTTCCTTTGAGAGGAGTGCCCTTTTTGAAGACTGGGAAAACACATTAAAAGAGGTAAATTCCTCTTTGGCAAGTCTGATGATGTCAGTATCCCACAAATACAGCAGTGGAAATGCAAACACCCAATAAAGCATATACCGCATTATGTTAACGTGTATCTTTTGAGTATTAAACATAGTTAGGTAGGAGTTTGAATCCTGCAATTGCTGAGTGTGTGTGTTATTTCCTTTGAGAGGAGTGCCCTTTTTGGAGACTGGGAAAACACATTAAAAGAGGTAAAGTCTAATTTGGCAAGTCTGATTATGTCAGTATCCCACAAATACAGCAGTGGAAAAAAAAAACACCCAGTAACGCATATAGCACGTCGTGTTAATGTGTAATTCTCTGGTATCATAACATAGTTAGGTAGGGATTTGAATCCTACAATTGTTGAGTGTGTGTGTGTGTGGGGGGGGGTTGGTTGTGTGATTTCCTTTGAGAGGAGTGTCCTTTCTGGAGAATGGGAAAACACATTAAAAGAGGTAAAGTCTAATTTGGCAAGTCTGATGATGTCAGTATCCCACAAATACAGCAGTGGAAATGAAAACACCCAGTAAGGCATAGAGTTCATTGTGTTAAAGTGTATCTTTTTAATATCATAATATAGTTAGGTAAGGGTTTGAATCCTGCAATTGCTAAGTGTGTGTGTGTGTGATTTCCTTTGAGAGGAGTGCCCTTTTTGGAGACTGGGAAAACACATTAAAAGAGGTAAATTCCTCTTTGGCAAGTCTGATTATGTCAGTATCCCACAAATACAACAGTGGAAATAAAAACACTCAGTAATGCATGTAGCACGTCGTGTTAATGTGTATTTCTCTAGTATCATAACATAGTTAAATAGGGGTTTAAATCCTGCAATTGTTGACTGTGTGTGTGGGAGGAGTTGTGTGTGTGTGATTTCCTTTGAGAGGAGTGTCCATTTTGGAGACTGGGAAAACACATTAAAAGAAGTAAATTTCTCTTTGGCAAGTCTGATGATGTCAGTATCCCACAAATACAGCAGTGGAAATAAAAACACCCAGAAAAGCCAATAATGCATTGCGTTAACGCGTGTCTTTCTAGTATTATAACATATTTAGGTAGGGGTTTGAATCCAGCAATTGCTGTGGGGTGTGGGTGACTTCTTTTGAGAGGAGTGCCCTTTTTGGAGACTGGGAAAACACATTAAAATAGGTAAATTCCTCTTTGGCAAGTCTGATGATGTCAGTATCCCACAAATACAGCAGTGGAAATAAAAACACCCACTAAAGCATATAGCGCATTCTGTTAACATGTATCTTTCTAGTATTATAACATAGTTAGGTAGGGTTTGAATTCTCCAATTGTTGTGGGGGTGTATGCATGTGTGTGACTTCTTTTGAGAGGAGTGCCCTTTTTGGAGACAAGGAACACATTAAAAGAATTAGATTACACTTTGGCAAGTCTGATGATGTCAATATCCCACAAATAGAGCAGTGGAAACTAAATTCCTCAGTAAAGTATATATTGCGTTGTGATAATGCATATTTCTCTAGTATTATAACGTAGTTAAGTGGTGGTTTGATTGCTAAGTGCGTGTGTAATTTCCTTTCAGAGTACCACCATTTTTTGATGACTGGAAAAACACATTAAAAGAGGTAAATTCATCTTTGGCAAGTCTGATGATGTCAGTATCCCACAAATACAGCAGTGGAAATACAAACACCCCATAAGGCATATAGTGCATTGTGTTAATGTGTATCTTTTGAGTACTGAAATATTGATAGGTAGGGGTTTGAATCCTGCAATTGCTAACTGTGTGTATGATTTCCTTTGAGAAGAGTGCCATTTTTGGAGAAAAAGCATATAGCGCGTCATGTTAATGCATGTCATTTTAGTATCATAACATAGTTAAGTAGGGGTTTGAATCTTGCAATTGCAGAGTGTGTTTGTGTGGGGTGTGTGTGTGATTTCCTTTGGGAAGAGTCCTCATTTGGACGACTGGGAAAACACATTAAAAGAGGTAAATTCCTGTTAGGCAAGTCTGATGATGTCAGTATCCCACAAATACAGCAGTGGAAATATAAACACCCAATAAAACACATGGCGTGTTGTGTTAATGTGTATTTTTCTAGTATTATAACATAGTTAGGTAGGGGTTTGAATCCTGCAATTGTTGAGTGTGTGTGAGATTTCATTTGAGAGGAGTGCCCTTTTTGGAGACTGGGAAAACACATTAAAAGAGGTAAAGTCTTCTTTGGCAAGTCTGATGATGTCAGTATCCCACAAATACAGCAGTGGAAAGAAAAACACCCAATAAAGCATATATAGTGTGTCGTGTTAATGTGTATTTTTCTAGTATTATAATATAGTTAGGTAGGGGGTTTGAATCCTGCAATTGCTGTGTGTGTGAGTGTGTGTGTGTGTGTGTGTGTGTGTGTGTGTGTGTGTGTGTGTGTGTGTGGTTTCCTTTGAGAAGGGTGCCATTTTTGGAGACTAGGAACACATTAAAATAATTAAATTCCACTTAGGCAAGTCTGATGATGTCAGTGTCTCACAAATACAGCAGTGGAAACCGAATTCCCCACTACAGTGTATAGTACATTGTGTTAATGCATATTTCTCTAATGTCATAACATAGTTAGGTAGGGGTTTGATTCCTGCAATTGCTGAGGGGGTGTATGTGTGTGTTTTCTTTTGAGTGGAGTGCCCATTTTGAAGACAGAGAAAACATATTAAAAGAGGTAAATTCCTCTTTGGCAAGTCTGATGATGTCAGTATCCCACAAATACAGCAGTGGAAATGTAAACACCCCCATAAAGCATATAGCGCGTTGTATTAACATGCATCTTTTTAGTATTACAACATAGTTAGGTAGGGGTTTGTATCTTCCAATTGAGTGTGTGTGATATTTCCTTTGAGAGGAGTGCCCTTTTTGGAGACTGGGAAAACACATCAAAAGAGGTAAATTCCTCTTTGGCAAGTCTGATGATGTCAGTATCCCACAAATACAGCAGTGGAAAAAAAAGCACCCAGTAAAGCATAGAGCGTGTTGTGTTAACGTGTATCTTTCTAATATTATAACATAGTTAGGTAGGGATTTGGATCCTGCAATTGCTGAGTGTGTGTGTGATTTCCTTTGAGAGGAGTGCCCTTTTTGGAGACTAGGAAAATTAAAATAATTAGATTCCACTTTGGCAAGTCTGATGGTGTCAGTATCCAACAAATACAGCAGTGGAAATTGGACACCCCAATAAAGCACATAGCGTTCTGGTAATGCGTATCTCTCTAATATCATAACATAGTTGGGTAAGGGTTTGAATCCTGTAATTACAAAGTGTGTGTGTCATTTCCTTTGAGAGAAGTGCCCTTTTTGGAGACTGAGAAAACACATTAAAAGATGTAAATTCCTCTTTGGCAAATCTGATGATATCAGTATCCCACAAATACAGCAGTAGAAATCAAAACGCCCATTAACGCATATAGCACATTGTGTTAATGCGTGTCTTTCTTAGTATCATAACATAGTTAGGTAGGGGTTTGAATCTTGCAATTGCTGAGCATGTGTCTGATTGCTTTTGATAGGAGTTCCCATTTTGGAGACTGGGAAAACACATTAAAATAGGTAAATTCCTGTTTGGCAAGTCTGATGATGTCAGTATCCCACAAATACAGCAGTGGAAATAAAAACACCCACTAAAGCATATAGCGCATTCTGTTAACATGTATCTTTCTAGTATTATAACATAGTTAGGC
Organism: Protopterus annectens; assembly: GCF_019279795.1. Lineage (NCBI taxonomy): Eukaryota > Metazoa > Chordata > Ceratodontiformes > Protopteridae > Protopterus > Protopterus annectens. The sequence goes on from NC_056750.1 coordinate 686,785,179, forward strand.
AGGGTTTGAATTCTCCAATTGTTGTGGGGGTGTATGCGTGTGTGTGACTTCTTTTGAGAGGAGTGCCCTTTTTGGAGACTAAGAACACATTAAAACAATTAGATTACACTTTGGCAAGTCTGATGGTGTCAATATCCCACAAATACAGCAGTGGAAACTAAATTCCTCAGTAAAGCATATAGTGTGTTGTGGTAATGCGTATTTCTCTAGTATTATAACGTAGTTAAGTGGTGGTTTGATTCCTGCAATTGCTAACTGTGTGTGTAATTTCCTTTCAGAGTACCACCATTTTTTGATGACTGGAAAAACACATTAAAAGAGGTAAATTCATCTTTGGCAAGTCTGATGATGTCAGCATCCCACAAATACAGCAGTGGAAATACAAACACCCCGTAAGGCATATAGCGCATTGCGTTAACGTGTATCGTTTGAGTACTAAAATATAGATAGGTAGAGGTTTGAATCCTGCAATTGCTATGTGTATGTGTGTGTGTGTGTGTGTGTGTGTGTGTGTGTGGTTTCCTTTGAGAAGGGTGCCATTTTTGGAGACTAGGAACACATTAAAAGAATTAGATTCCACTTAGGCAAGTCTGATGATGTCAGTGTCTCACAAATACCGCAGTGGAAACCAAATTCCCCACTACAGTGTATAGCACATTGTGTTAATGCATATTTCTCTAATGTCATAACATAGTTAGGTAGGGGTTTGAATCCTGCAATTGCTGAGGGGGTGTATGTGTGTGTTTTCTTTTGAGTGGAGTGCCCATTTTGAAGACAGGGAAAACATATTAAAAGAGGTAAATTCCTCTTTGGCAAGTCTGATGATGTCAGTATCCCACAAATACACCAGTGGAAATGTAAACACCCCATAAAGCATATAGCATTATATTAACATGCATCTTTTTAGTATTACAACATAGTTAGGTAGGGGTTTGAATCTTCCAATTGAGTGTGTGTGAGATTAGAGAAGAGTGCCCTTTTTGGAGACTGGGAAAACACATCAAAAGAGGTAAATTCCTCTTTGGCAAGTCTGATGATGTCAGTATCCCACAAATACAGCAGTGGAAAAAAAAGCACCCAGTAAAGCATAGAGCGTGTTGTGTTAATGTGTATCTTTCTAATATTATAACATAGTTAGGTAGGGATTTGGATCCTCCAATTGCTGAGTGTGTGTGTGATTTCCTTTGAGAGGAGTGTCCTTTTTGGAGACTGGGAAAACACATTAAAAGAGGTTCCTCTTTGGCAAGTCTGATGATGTCAGTATCCCACAAATACAGCAGTGGAAATGAAAACACCCAATCAAGCATATAGCGTGTTGTATTAACGTGTATCTTTCTAGTATTATAAAATAGTTACGTAGGAGTTTGAATCCTGCAATTGCTTTGTGTGTGTGACTTCCTTTGAGAAGAGTGCCCTTTTTGGAGACTAGGAACATATTAAAATAATTAGATTCCACTTTGGCAAGTCTGATGGTGTCAGTATCCCACAAATACAGCAGTGGAAATTGGACACCCCAATAAAGCACATAGCGTTGTGGTAATGCTTATCTCTCTAATATCATAGCATAGTTAGGTAAGGGTTTGAATCCTGTAATTATGAAGTGTGTGTGTCATTTCCTTTGAGAGAAGTGCCCTTTTTGGAGACTGGGAAAACACATTAAAAGATGTAAATTCCTCTTTGGCAAATCTGATGTAATCAGTATCCCACAAATACAGCAGTGGAAATGAAAGTCCCTCCGTAAAGCATATAGAGCGTTGTGTTACCGTGTATCTTTTGAGTATTATAACATAGTTAGGTAGGGGTTTGAATCCTGCAATTGCAGAGAGTGTGTGTGATTTCCTTTGAGAGGAATGCCGTTTTTGGAGACTAGGAACACATTAAAAGAATTAGATTCCACTTTGGTAAGTCTGATGTCAGTATCCCACAAATAAAGCAGTGGAAATACAAACACCCAGTAAAGCATCTAGTGCGTTGTGTTAATGTGTATTTTTCTACTATCATAACATAGTTAGATAAGGGTTTGAATCCTGCAATTGCTGTGTGTATGATTTCTTTTGAAAGGAGTGCCCTTTTTGGAGACTGGGAAAACACATTAAAAGAGGTAAATTCCGCTTTGGCAAGTCTGATGATGTCAGTGGAAATAAAAACACCCACCAAAGCATATACCACATTCTGTTAACACGTATCTTTCTAGTATTATAACACATTAAAAGAATTAGATTCCACTTTGGCAAGTCTGATGATGTCAGTATCCCACAAATACAGCAGAGGAAATACAAACACCCAGTAAAGCATGTAGTGTGTCGTGTTAATGTGTATTTTTCTAGTATCATAACATAGTTAGGCAAGGGTTTGAATCCTGCAATTGCTGTGTGTGTGTGTGATTTCTTTTGAGAGGAGTGCTCTTTTTTTGAGACTAGGAACACATTAAAAGAGGTAAATTCCTCTTTGGCAAGTCTGATGATGTCAGTATCCCACAAATACAGCAGTGAAAATTCCTCAATAAAGCATTTACTGCATTGTCTTAATGTATACCTCTTTAGTATCATAACATAGTTAAGTAGGGGTTTGAATCCTGCAATTGCTAACTGTGTGTATGATTTCCTTTGAGAAGAGTGCCCTTTTTGGAGACTGGGAAACCACATTAAAATAGGTAAATTCCTCTTTGGCAAGTCTGATGATGTCAGTATCCCTCAAATACAGCAGTGGAAACAGAATTCCCCAGTAAAGCAGATAGTGCATTGTTTTAATGGGAATCTCATTAAAATCATAACATAGTTAGGAAAGGGTTTGAGTGCTGCAATTGTTCAGTGCGTGTGTAATTTCATTTAAGAGAAGTGCCCTTTTTCGAGACTTGGAAAAACACATTAAAAGAGGTAAATTCCTCTATGGCAAGTCTGATGATGTCACTATCCCATAAATACAGCAGTGAAAATGAAAACACCCAGTAAAGCATATATTGCGTTGCGTTAGCGTGTATCTTTCTACTATTATAACATAGTTAGATAGGGATTTGAATCGTACAATTACTGAGTGTGCGTGTGATTTCCTTTGAGAGGAGTGCCCTTTTTGAAGACTGGGAAAACACATTAAAAGAGGTAAATTCCTCTTTGGCAAGTCTGATGATGTCAGTATCCCACAAATACAGCAGTGGAAATGGAAGCAAATAGTGCATTGTGTTAATGCGTATCTCTCTAATATCATAATATAGTTAGGTAGGGGTTTGAATCCTGCAATTGCTGAGTGTGTATAATTTTCTTACAGAGGAGTGCCCTTTTTGGAGACTGGGAAAACACATTATAAGAGGTAAATTCCTCTTCGGCAAGTCTGATGATGTCAGTATCCCACAAATACAGCAGTGGAAATTCCCAGTGGGATACATGGCTGGTTTGTATTTCTAGTTTCTAACATAAAAAAGGGGGTTTTAAATTGAAGCTACTGTGTGGATATTCCTTTAAAATGTTTTTGGGAAAAAGGGAAACTTTAAAAAGAAATTTCCTTTGGAATCTTATTGAGTACCCTAAAATTTAAGACAGTTTCAACCCCTTAAACATAACCTTTTTAATTTAAATTCAAAATATCAAGTTGGGAAATTTAATTTCTTTTTAAAATGTTTTGTTTCTTTGAAAGTCCTTTTGGACTGGAAAACTTAAAATGGTAAATTCTCTTTGGAAGTTGATATGTGTATAAATAAGAGTGGAAATAAAAAAATACATATAGCAGTTTTTAAATATTTTCAGTTTTTAAAAATTATTGAGGTTTAACTAATTTTGTTATTTGTTTTTCTTTTGAG